>NW_027845505.1:0-263 GCF_054177405.1 Leptonychotes weddellii
GGGCTCCCTGCTCAGCGAGGAGCCTGCTTCTCCCTCTGACCCTCCCCCCTCTCATGTGCTCTCTCTCATTCTCTCTCTCTCAAATAAATAAATAAAATCTTTAAAAAAAAATATGTAATACATATAAAATACACAATAGAGGCATATTTAGGCCATATATAATAAACAAATATATATAAATACATAACATATATAATAGATTTCTATAAATCAACAAGTAAGTAGAAAAAGATGCCCTAGGGGGAAAAAAAATCATGAACAGA
>NW_027845506.1:0-263 GCF_054177405.1 Leptonychotes weddellii
GGCGCCTGGGTGGCTCAGTTGGTTAAGCAACTGCCTTCGGCTCAGGTCATGATCCTGGAGTCCCGGGATCGAGTCCCGCATCGGGCTCCCTGTTCGGCGGGGAGTCTGCTTCTCCCTCTGATCCTCCTCCTCTCATGCTCTCTGTCTCCCATTCTCTCTCTCAGATAAATAAATAAAAAAATCTTTAAAAAAAAAAAATCTACAGCAAATAGAACAAAAGCGGCTGCCCTAGACTCAAAAATATTCTAGCAATAGAGATTTAA
>NW_027845507.1:0-263 GCF_054177405.1 Leptonychotes weddellii
GAATTATTGAACTCTACATCTGAAACTAATGATGTACTATATGTTCACTAATTGTATTTAAATTAAAAAAAAAAAACACAAAATATTACTGCTCATTGACAATGCACCTGATCCTTCAAGAGCTCTGATGGACATGTAAAAGATTAGTGTTTTCATGCCTGCTAACACAACATCCATTCCACAGCCTATGGATCAAGGAGTAATTTTGACTTTGAAGTCTTATTATTGAAGAAATATATTTCATAAGGCTATAGCTGCCATAG
>NW_027845508.1:0-263 GCF_054177405.1 Leptonychotes weddellii
GCATCCGTCCTCAGGCACCCCTGTCCCTGTGGTCAGGGGGGTCTCAGGTGCAGGAAGATGCCCGTGGTCCGTGAAGCCTTCTGGGGGCAAGTGAGAGGGGCAATGGGCTGAAACCAACATGCTGAGAGTACAGCTTCTTTCTTCAGTCCCGGTTCTTTGGGAGGAAAGGCAGCCGCTGTGCTGGGAGGGGTCCTGAGTGCGCACGGTCAGCTCCTGCCTCCCCCGCCAGCAGCCGGGAGTTCTGCCCAGCAACCAGGCCACCC
>NW_027845509.1:0-263 GCF_054177405.1 Leptonychotes weddellii
TCCAACTCTTGGTTTCAGTTCAGGACGTGATCTCAGGGTTGTGAGATCAAGCCCCGTGTCGGGGTCCACGCTCAGCAGGGAGCCTGCTTGAGATTCTCTCTCCCTCTCCCTCTGCTCCTCCCCCCGGATGACACTCTCTACCTCCTTCTCTCTAGAATAAATAAAATCTTAAAAAAGACAGAGAGAGAAGGCCACAACACACATCACTAAACCAGTGACATATGCCTTAAAGACTAAACTGACGTGTTTGGGACAGCATAAAC
>NW_027845510.1:0-263 GCF_054177405.1 Leptonychotes weddellii
CCCCAGGGCAATGGGCACAAAAGGACACTGCCCAAAAGCCCAGCTGCCCACGTAAACGTCCGCGCACGGTCGGAACCGACCAAAGTTGCCTCCAGCCGTTTCTTTCATGTACACAGAAAAAGACAGGCAAAAAAGACACCAAATTGTCCTAAAAATGGTGCACGTGGTTTTAGAAAGCTGGAGGCACGGAAGAGTACACAGGGGAAAACAGGAGAGCGCGACGAGCCCGAGGCCAAAGCGATGCCTTTCCTCACACTCTGTTC
>NW_027845511.1:0-263 GCF_054177405.1 Leptonychotes weddellii
GTGCTACCGGGTGGGCTGTTGCTCGGCCTGCTGCCCCTGCTGCTGCGGCTGCTGTGGGGGCTGCTGCAGTACCCCCGTGGTCTGCTGCTGCCACCGCTGCTGTCGCTCCTGTGGCTCGTGTGGCTGCGGCTCGCATGGCTGCGGCGGTGGGAAGGGCTGTTGCCAGCAGAAGAGCTGTTGCCAGCAGAAGAGCTGTTGCAAGAAGCAATGTTGCTGCTAGGCGGCCGGCCGGCCTCTGGGAAGATGCTGCAGGTAACTGTCCC
>NW_027845512.1:0-263 GCF_054177405.1 Leptonychotes weddellii
GCAAAGTGGGCAGTCATGATCCTGCAGGCAGATATCGGAGGATAAATGGCAGCGGGAGGGAGCCTGGCCTTGGGGATCCTATACTGCTGGTGAGCGACAGCCTCATGTGCTGGGGATGGGGCACAGACTCCCAGACCAGTAGCTGCAGGGGAAATGACTTTAGGGCAGCCCCTGGGATGGAAACCTGGAGGAGCAGGGTTGCACAAGTGAATGGGGAGCAGCTGGTGGTATTAGAAGCACAAACGGCAGAGACATGCCCCAAC
>NW_027845513.1:0-263 GCF_054177405.1 Leptonychotes weddellii
TCATGTGACATGTCCTGCATTTAACTCTCACCAGCAAGGTGGCCTTGGACAAGTTAATTAACCGCTTTGGGATTCCCCTTCATCACCTGATAGATTGATAGAATATTCTCCTTTCATGATAGGGTTAGAGACAGATGTTAATAATGCCAATACCAATGCCACCATCCAGTGAGCTGGATTTGAGAGCTTTCTAAAGAAGATAGATGGGGTTACCCTTCCATCTGCAGTTTAACCAGCATGTACTTGCCTAGAACCAGACAGGA
>NW_027845514.1:0-263 GCF_054177405.1 Leptonychotes weddellii
TCAGCTTCCAGTGCTCCTAGTGGGGGCCCCCGGTGCTCTTCACATGGGGTCCTCAGTGCTCCTGGTGGGGGCCCCCGGTGCTCCTCACATGGGGTCCTCAGTGCTCCTGGTGGGGGCCCCCGGTGCTCCTCACATGGGGTCCTCAGTGCTCCTGGTGGGGGCCCCCGGTGCTCCTCACATGGGGTCCTCAGTGCTCCTGGTGGGGGTTCCCAGTGCTTGTCATGAGGATCCCCAGTATTTCCCATTGGGGGGTCCCCAGTACT
>NW_027845515.1:0-263 GCF_054177405.1 Leptonychotes weddellii
TTTTCCATAATCATGATTCTTCACAAATATTTATATATACATGCACACATACACGTATATGCATGCTTAAACACACGTGCACACACTCAAACATATTTAATGCCCACTAGCAAATTCCTCTTTTATTGGCTACTTACTTGGATTAGTTTACTCGTGTATGACTTCAAATAGCTTCCTCCCCCTGCAGTGGCACATAAACGATGTACTTTTCACACCATGTTTTTATCTGAGAAATTTTCTTATATTGCTTATTTTCCAGAATA
>NW_027845516.1:0-263 GCF_054177405.1 Leptonychotes weddellii
TCCCTCCGTGTTCAGGCTGAGTGACGGTCCGGTGTGTGGATGGACCACGTTTATCCGCTTGTCTGTCGACGACGCTTGGGCTGCTTCCCTGTGTCAGCGGCTGTGAACGTGGGTGTGCAAGCATCCACTCGCGTCCCTGCTTTCGGTTCTCTGGGTCAATACCTAGAAGAGGAATCGCTGGAACACACGGTCACTCCATTTTCAGCTGTTTGAGAACCGCCACGCCGTTTTCCACGGCTGCTGCACCGGCTTCCTTTCCCGCT
>NW_027845517.1:0-2126 GCF_054177405.1 Leptonychotes weddellii
ACAGAATGCCTTTCTGGAGAAATAAAAGAACTAAAAGCTTAACAAATCGAAATCAAAAGACTATTAATGAGATGCAATAAAAATGGAGGCTCTACCTCTGGAAAACAGTATGGAAGTTCCTCAAGAAGATAAATATAGAGCTACCCGATGACCCAGTAATTGTACTACAAGGTCTTTACCCCAAAGATGTAAATGTAGTGATCAGAAGGGGCACCTGGACACCAATTTTTATAGCAGCAATATCCACAATAGCCAAACTGTGGAAACAGCCCAAATGTCCATCAACAGATGAATGGATAAAGAAGATGTGGTATATATAAATACAATGGAATATTACTATGCCATCAAAAGGATGAAATCTTACAATTTACATTGACGTGGATGGAAATGGAGGGTATTATGTGGAGAGAAAAGTCAATCAGAGAAAGACAATTATCATATGGTTTCATACATATGTGAAATATAAGAAAAAGTGCAGAGAATCATAGGGGAAGGGAGAGAAAACTAAAATGGGAAGAAACCAGAGATGGAAACAAACCATGAGAGACTCTTAACTATAGGAAACAAACTGAGGTTTGCTGGAGGGGAGGTGGGTGGGGGGATGGGGTAAGTGGGTGATGGGCATGAAGGAGGGTGCGTGATGTGCAGAGCACTGGGTGTTATATACAACTGATGATTAACTGAACACTCCATCTGAAACTAATGATATATCATATATCAGCTAACTGAAGAGAAATTGTAGGGATGCCTGGGTGGCTCAGTTGGTTAAGCGGCTGCGTTCGGCTCAGGTCATAATCCCGGGGTCTTGGGATCGAACCCATGTTGGGCTCCTTGTTCAGCAGGGAGTCTGCTTCTCCCTCACTGTGCTCTCTCTCTCTCACTATCCCTGTCTCTGTGTTAAATAAATAAATATATTCTTTAAAATAAAATGAAATTTTAAAAAATTTATCACATACATATGGGTAATGGTGAAATAAAACATTTTTTTTTAAGATTTTATTTATTTATTTGACAGAGAGACCAGCGAGAGAGGGAACACAAGCAGGAGGAGGGGAAGAGGGAGAAGCAGGCCCCCGCAGAGCAGGGAGCCCAATGCGGGGCTCGATCCCAGGACCCTGGGATCATGACCTGAGCTGAAGACAGTTGCTTAACCAACTGAGCCACCCAGGCGTCCCAATAAAACATTTTACTTATCTTTTCCAGACTTACTGAGCTATACTTAATAAAAATTATGTATTTAAAATGAAAAAAAATTGGAGGCTCTGCTAGGATAAATGAGGCAGAAAGGAGAAGTAGTGATACAGAAGACAAAATAAAATGATGGAGTATAGGGGCACCTGGGTGGCTCAGTCGTTAAGTGTCTGCCTTTGGATCAGGTCATGATCCCATGGTCCTGGGATCAAGCCCCTCATCGGGCTCTCTGTTCATTGGAAAGCCTGCTTCTTCCTCACCCACGCCCCCTGCTTGTGTTCTCTCTCTTGCTGTGTCTCTCTCTGTCAAATAAATAAAATCTTTTAAAAAAATTTTTAAAAATTTAAAAAATGATGGAGAATAAACTGAGAAAAAAGAGAGATAAACAACTACTGGATCATGAGGTGAGAATTCAAGAGATAAGTGATACCATAAAGCGAAACAAGAGTAGAATAATTGGGATCCCAGAAGAAGAGGAAGGGGGGGTGGCAGAAGGTTTATTTGAGAAATTATAGCAGAGAACCTCCCTAATCTGGGGAAGGAAACAGGCATTCAAATCCAGGAGGCACAGAAAACCCCCTTCAACATCAATAAAAACAGGTCGACACCTCGACATATAGTAGTGAAGCTTGCAAATTTCAGAGACAAAGAGAAAATCCTGAAAGCATCTCGGCACAAGAGGTCCTTAACCAACAAGGGTAGAAACATTAGACTGGCAGCAGACCTAACCACGGAGACCTGGCAGGCCAGAACGGACTGGCATGATATATTCAGGGTGCTAAACGAGAAAAATATGCAGCCAAGAATACTTTATTTATCCAGCAAGGCTGTCATTCAAAATTGAAGGAGAGATAAAGAGTTTCCAGGAAAAACAGAAACTAAAACATTTGTGATCACTAAACCAGCCCTGCAAGAAATATTAAAGGGGATCCTTT
>NW_027845518.1:0-263 GCF_054177405.1 Leptonychotes weddellii
CAGCTCGAGACCGCAGCTATGGGTCCCCTGCCGAGGGCTCTGTCCTCGCGCCCCACCCCCACCGCAGCCAGGAAGGGGGGTCACCTCCTGTCCCCGGACGGCTGCCGGGGGGCTGTATAGACCAGACAGGTCTAGACACATGACCTAAGGGTTCTCCTGGGTTCTAAGAGCCCTTGGCAGTGTGCGAGCAGGAGGCCTCTGCGTACTGCAGGAGCTGCTTCAGCGCGTGGGTTCGGGTCCTCTCACACACACCTGCACACGCG
>NW_027845519.1:0-263 GCF_054177405.1 Leptonychotes weddellii
CGTTGATTTTATCCTGAGACAGGACAAAATAACCCTCCCCCACGGTGTACAGTGGCATTGTCCAAAGTCCTTTCTTAAGGAACTTAGGACATTGAGGAGGCTCATCAGCTTCCCATGCCCTCTGAATCTCCATCCTAGATATTCTCAGTATATATGTTAAAGGCTCTCAGAGTTCACACACACACACACACACACACACCCATTTAATCTTTTTTTTTAATTTTTTTATTCTTATATTATCCCCATACATTGCATCATTAGTT
>NW_027845520.1:0-263 GCF_054177405.1 Leptonychotes weddellii
CCAGCAGCAACGTTTTTATAGAATCAAATACCCTCTGTCTGTCCCCGAAGACCCGAATACTGCATTTGGTCACTTGCGTCTTTTTAAATCTGTAACGTTAGCTGCCGAAGAGTGCACAAAGAGCTCATTTTCATGAATTGAAGGAAAAATAAGGAATCCTGAAAAGATATGCAAGGATCTACAAAAGTGGTTGCTTCTGGGTGGCCAGGAGTCTCGAACAGAGCAAACCAGGGCAGATGGAGGAAGCCTTCAAGGTCTACTCT
>NW_027845521.1:0-263 GCF_054177405.1 Leptonychotes weddellii
ATGATCAACAAAGAGAAACCCCGGCTGAGAACAAGGAGACAGGATAAGAAGGGAGACTACACCGGGAAAAATGACCGTGCAGTGGATTCATTTTCTTTTTTTTTTTTTTTTAAAGATTTTATTTATTTGTCAGAGAGAGACACAGTGAGAGAGGGAACACAAGCAGGGGGAGTGGGAGAGAGAGAAGCAGGCTTCCCGCGGAGCAGGGAGCCCGATGCGGGGCTCGATCCCAGGACCCTGGGATCATGACCTGAGCCGAAGGC
>NW_027845522.1:0-263 GCF_054177405.1 Leptonychotes weddellii
AAGAAATAAGCACTATAGACCTCAACGAGAACAGAACAAAGGGCTTTTTGGAAAAGCAACCTCGGTAAAATGTGCCGATTAGTCCCCACGACTCTGAAGAAGCTCCCTGGAAGAGGACAGTGTTCCCCCAGCCGCACCCAGGAGGGAAATTAGGTACAACCGCACATAGACTCTCTTCCCCCCACTTCCCTCTTCTCTCTCAGCTTTTGTTTAGACCCTTGGGAGAAAAGAGGAAGAGAACTGAGTAGAGGGAGGTAGAGAAA
>NW_027845523.1:0-263 GCF_054177405.1 Leptonychotes weddellii
TCATGTGACATGTCCTGCATTTAACTCTCACCAGCAAGGTGGCCTTGGACAAGTTAATTAACCTCTTTGGGATTCCCCTTCATCACCTGATAGATTGATAGAATATTCTCCTTTCATGATAGGGTTAGAGACAGATGTTAATAATGCCAATACCAATGCCACCATCCAGTGAGCTGGATTTGAGAGCTTTCTAAAGAAGATAGATGGGGTTACCCTTCCATCTGCAGTTTAACCAGCATGTACTTGCCTAGAACCAGACAGGA
>NW_027845524.1:0-263 GCF_054177405.1 Leptonychotes weddellii
CTTCATCTAGAACTAATGATGTAATGTATGGGGATTAACATAAGAATAAAAAAAAAAAAAAAAGAAAAGAAAGACTGCTTTTTTGCTGCCTCTATTCTTGCTACAACCTACACCCCCACCCTATACTCCTTATGGGACACATAATGTATGTCCTCCTTATAAAAGTCAAGGAGTTAATGATTTCTTTGGCATCTTCCAGCACAATAGATTACATCTAAAGTGTGATCAGGGAAGGTCATCATGTACATTTTCCAAGACCACTG
>NW_027845525.1:0-263 GCF_054177405.1 Leptonychotes weddellii
AGCTTACTTTTACAATTTCATAGACATTTGTTTGTCAATTTTTATTGTACTTTCTCCTTTGACTCCTTAAGCCCTAAAAATGCTGATCTCATATATCCTGACCAATCTAATTCGCCCTTTTTAACCATCAGATGCTTTCAATAGGGTTTTCAAGATGCTCCCCAGAAGTGTCTTCTTCAGATGTCGGGAGCTTACGGCAGTTACTGAGGGTGCGTACCCTGTAAGTCAAAGGAATAAGCTTTAAAGAAATGTAACTTGGAGAT
>NW_027845526.1:0-263 GCF_054177405.1 Leptonychotes weddellii
TTATGCAACTCTATGAATTTACTAAAAATCATTTAAATGTGCATTGCTTTTCCTACACTAAATCCTAATCTTAGTGAGCCTTTGCACCAAGCATTTCCTGTCTATTCTACTATTGCTGTAGTAAACTCCCTCTCCCACCGTAGCTAAAAGGCAATTTCAAATCATTTTGGAAGGCTCAATTTGCAAGTTAAAAAAAAAAAAGGTTTTTCTTGAGACAGCCATTGTACTTTGATATGCAATAGGACTTTTTTTTTAAGATTTTA
>NW_027845527.1:0-263 GCF_054177405.1 Leptonychotes weddellii
GAAACAAAACAACAACAACAACAAAGAATCCTTCCACAGCCCATAAAGCCCCCCATGATCTTGTCCTAGTTAATCTCTCACCACACCTTCCAGCACTACATCACTCCACACCTCAACAATCTTCAGCCCCACCATCATTCTATTTCTTCCATCTGCCAGGAGACATTCCTGCCTCAGGACCTCTGCACGTGCTGCTCTTACTAGCAGGGTATTCTCCCCAGCTCCGCCATCCTTCTCATCCTTCAGGCCTTAGTTCAAATGTC
>NW_027845528.1:0-2126 GCF_054177405.1 Leptonychotes weddellii
TAAAAAAACTAAAATCTAACCAAGTCAAAATCAAAAAGGCTATTAATGAGGTGCAATCAAAAATGGGGGTGCTAACTGCTAGGATAAATGAGGCAGAAGAGAGAATCAGTGATATAGAAGACCAAATGATGGAAAATAAAGAAGCTGAGAAAAAGATAAACAATGACTGGATCACGAGGGCAGAATTCGAGAGATAAGTGATACCATAAGATGAAACAACATTAGAATAATTGGGATCCCAGAAGAAGAAGAAAGAGAGAGAGGGGCAGAAAGTATATTGGAGCAAATTATAGAAGAGAACTTCTCTAGTTTGGGGAAGGAAACTAGCATCAAAATCCAGGAGGCACAGAGAATCCCTCTCAAAATCAATAAAAATAGGTCAACACCCCAATATCCAAGAGTAAAACTTACCAGTCTCAGAAACAAAGAGGAGAAGGTGGTGCTGGGCCAGAGAGGCCAGCAGCGGGATATTCCCGGGTTTCAAGAGTGGTATGGCAGGGTGGCTGGGGGGAATGTGCATCAAGCTCCTAACTTTTTCTCCACTGTCTTCCTTCCCTGCAGTAGGGAAGACACACTCACTGGGCTGGGTGGGGAGAAGCTGGAGTGGGGTGTTAGTGGGCCCCTGGGGGGCAGAGGGGTGGTCCCTGACCCCGACCCTCCCTTCCCAGTCCCTAAGGGTGGTGGGGGCCCCATTGGTCTCTGCATCCCATGACCCCCTCTTGTGCTCACCTGCCTTCCCAGAGATGTGGGGCCGGCCTGGGGAGCAGTGGGCTGCGGTCCAGCCTTTGTGAGGTGGCCTCAGCTGGTCACCCTGCCGTGGCTCCTCGACTTTGTGTTACTTCTCTCATCTTCCCTTCCCTTTCCCACCCTGGGTCTTCAAATAACTTTGTGACTCGTTTGCCAGGCGTTTCTGTGGTGTGGAGAGTGAGTCCACTGCTTTCTGTCATGCCAGTGAGTGGCTTCCCTGGCTCCAGGGGGTTCCCAGGTTTCTCATTTCACCAGAGGTTGCATCAGCCAGGACTAAGACAGGAAAAATGAAAAGGGAGGGAAAGAGAGAGACAGGCGTGTGTGTGCATACTCCTGTATAGCATCCACACAGATCACAAAGGCACACAGAGTACCAACTTATTAATTGAATTTTGGGTTCCTGGAAGGCTCTCTTCCTTCAGGCTTGAAGAGGGTTGGTCTGGGGAGAAAAAGGAAGTATTGCTTTCCATAGTGGGTAGTAAATGAACTTTGCCATCCTAAAAGATTGAATGGACTGAATTTATAAAGAGGGTAACAAAAGGGCATATGGATGGAGTACCTTGGGTTACTTGGGAAAAGCTGGGATGCTGGGATATTGGGAGCTACTTAAACCCTGGCTGCTGGACAGAGGAAGGTACTGCCTACCTGGTTGTGTCCGGTTCTTGTGATTGGTCATTGTCTCTGCTGTCTGCTGATGTTTTAAAAGGTTCATTAGTAGTTTGTGGAATGCAACTTTGAGGTTTGATTTACTGCAGTTCAAACTGAACTCGCATTCAAACTGAGTCCCATTGGTTAGATGGAATCCAGTTTAGTGGATCATGGCCAACATTAAAAAAAAAAAGATAATCAGAGTGCATTGTACTTAGTAAGACCAAGTATTGTTTCTTGATGCTTGCTTTAGGTATATATATGTATGTGAATGTGTTAGGTGTTACACCATGTGTGGTTTTTGTGTGTCACAGAAAACTTCAAAATGCATTGGTCTTCTGTATCCTCGTTTACCTTCTTGCCTTCATCAGTCTGAGTGTTCAGTCATTTAAAATTGTATACAAGGACTCAGCACACTGGGAACATACAGTAACAAACAGAGTGTGTCTCTTTTTTTGAGTGGGGGAGAGGTACTGCCCAAGAGTAGAGACAGTTTACTCTGCACCCATGGAAATACATGGAATTGAAGAACAAGAATTTTGTTGGAGTAGGAAGTGGGTTGGCTTAGTTAGGAAGGATAGAAAGGAGGATGGGGTGAAATTGTCTTTGGTAGACTCCCTGGTGGGAAGAATCATTTTAGATTTGGACTGTGGGAGTTGTTTTGGGTAGGAGCAAGCAGTTGAGATGAACAAGGATCTGCCCTGTTTTTTTGTTTTTATTTTTCTTAGATG
>NW_027845529.1:0-263 GCF_054177405.1 Leptonychotes weddellii
TGGAGTGAGAAGAAACAGAATGCAGGTCCTGACGTGACTCTGAGGCTTGAACAGGAAGCTGCACGTGAGTCACTAAGCACGGTGCTTGCCACACGTGGTCAGTGCATGTTGGCTGCAATTCCCTCCGAGCCCTTGAGAGGTGCAGGTGCTCCCGGGGGCCAGGTGAGAGCAGCAGGGAAGAGAGACATTGTCTGTTTCTCAGAAAAAAGCCCGGGAAGACGGGGCCAGGAGTCCCCGTCAGCCAAGACCTGGCAGGTGGCTTG
>NW_027845530.1:0-263 GCF_054177405.1 Leptonychotes weddellii
ATTGTTTACCAGGAAAAAGACAGACGTTTTCATAGAAAACAGAATTTCAGACTGATAAAAGGAATTTCTCACCTTTCGGAGTCTTGCAAGCAGACCTGCTACATGTTCGTGCTGTTCTGATTTAGCAAGCTCTTCTGCTGTCTTCCCATCCTGTTGGGAGAACAATGATTAGTGTCTTTCCTTCACAGGAGAGCTGTTTGTTCCATGCACGGGTTCTGCTGTCGGAGGCAGAGACAAGAGTTAACAGGCCTTAGAAACAAAAA
>NW_027845531.1:0-263 GCF_054177405.1 Leptonychotes weddellii
GCCTGGGTGGCTCAGTTGGTTAAGCGACTGCCTTCGGCTCAGGTCATGATCCTGGAGTCCCGGGATCGAGTCCCGCATCAGGCTCCCTGCTCAGTGGGGAGTCTGCTTCTCCCTCTGACCCTCCCTTCTCTCATGTACATACTCTCTCTCTCATTCTCGTTCTCTCAAATAAATAAATAAATAAATCTTAAAAAAAAAAGGTGGCATCTGGGGCAGACTGGGTTGATGTCCACGGGAAATGAGCAGCCAAGACTCTGGAGCAC
>NW_027845532.1:0-263 GCF_054177405.1 Leptonychotes weddellii
CTAGCTCTGGAGTTCTGCCATTCTCATTGATTGGTAAACTTGGTCTTGGCTGGCTGTTCTTGCTGATCTTCTGGGGGAGGGACGTGTTGCCATGGTTCCCAAATGTCTTTGCTGGAGGCGGAATTGCCACGCCCTTGCCAGTCCAGGCTAAGTAATCTGCTAGGGTTTGCTCTCCAGAGCTTTTGTTCCCTCCAAGCTTTCCGTACAGCTTTGGAGGCTGAGAGTGAAAATGGTGGCCTCCCAATCTCCGCCCTGGAGGAGCC
>NW_027845533.1:0-263 GCF_054177405.1 Leptonychotes weddellii
ACGCTCGGCACAGAGTGTACCCCAACATACCCCAGCAGGATGAAGGGAGACAGTAAGGGGAACATCAGCTATCTGAGGCAGACCAACACGGTGTGGCAGGAAAGGAAGGATGTGCTGGGGTCTCTCTGAGGAGGATATGGTTGTGAACAGCTGACTCTCACTCGGATCCGGGCTGGATGCTGTGTGAAAGATGAGGCTGGCCTCTTCCTGCTGGGGAACTTGCTTAAGGACTTGTGGCCTGGCTGGAGTGAGGTAGCACTCGA
>NW_027845534.1:0-263 GCF_054177405.1 Leptonychotes weddellii
ATCCCAGGACCCCAGGATCATGATCTGAGCCAAAGGCAGACGTTTAACCCACTATATATATATATTTTAAAGGGCTTGGACCTACATCAAAAGATTTATAAAAATGCGGTGTTAAGATTTAAGTTAAAATAAAATGTGTATGGTATATGTGTTTTTCATAATTTCCCTTATAACTTATGTTTTTCCTCTATTAATTGACCGATTTCTGGCCTGCATTCTGTGGGGGAGAGAGCTTCCCTTGGATACAATTTAAACCCTGATAG
>NW_027845535.1:0-263 GCF_054177405.1 Leptonychotes weddellii
GACACTAACTTCCAGGGTCTGTCTCTGCATCTCAAAGAGGGAGAGGCTGAGAAGACGCACGGTCGTGGGGAATCGCACCAGCCTCTGCCATTTCATCCTGTGCCCCGTTACACGGATGGGACCGTGAAGGACACCGGCCCAGCCCGGACGGGAGACCCTGAGCCGCTCCACAGTTGGATCACGGCGCCCGCGAGGGCCAGACTGGTCTCGCGTTTGCTGCCAGCAAACCCACAGAGGTCAAAGCTAAGCTCCTCTGTGCCCAC
>NW_027845536.1:0-263 GCF_054177405.1 Leptonychotes weddellii
GCGCTGCCTGAATAAAATGCCTCAGATTTTTACAAAATACCTTTATTTTCTTCCCTGTGTATTTCTCCTTCTTTGCATTTCCACGTAAGCTTTAGAATCGAACAGTGACTTCTCCCAGATGCTCCTGCTGGCATTGCTGGTGAGCATGCGCTCCGAGGGCCACGGGAGGCACGGGGCCACGGATGCCAGAGAGACAGCCATTGGGTTGCGAGAGACGGCAGCTCGGCTGTTTGTCTCCCTGGTTAAATACGCTCCCCACTTAC
>NW_027845537.1:0-263 GCF_054177405.1 Leptonychotes weddellii
TTTGCTTCTTAAACTGCCACACGTGAGTGAGATTGTCAGGGCGATTTGTCAGCAGTGTGTGAGCAGTTAGAGGCTCGCAGGCAGCCTGTAGGAGAACCTGCCCCAAACCCAACTGCATCAGATAACGTGCTCCTGTCTTCGTCTAGCGGGTTGCTCTTCCCTTACCCCGGTTCTCCATGTCTGGCTCAGGCACCTGCGCTCCCTGAGGGGCAGGGCTGTGCACCCCAGAGCTCGGATTTCCTGCTCCGTCCTGGTGGTGCCGC
>NW_027845538.1:0-263 GCF_054177405.1 Leptonychotes weddellii
ATTTTCTGTGAAAAATATTCTGAAAGAATCTGGTTTCTAGC
This sequence comes from Leptonychotes weddellii, assembly GCF_054177405.1. Classification (NCBI taxonomy): domain Eukaryota; kingdom Metazoa; phylum Chordata; class Mammalia; order Carnivora; family Phocidae; genus Leptonychotes; species Leptonychotes weddellii. Next base: position 42 of record NW_027845538.1, read on the forward strand.
ACATTATCTAATACCAACCAAACGCTTTGGTGAGCCTGAGAACTCAGGGCAGTATGACTAAGGGAATTGGTAGGAAGTGGTATAGGAGTGAGCATAATTGTATGTCTAAAGACCAAGATCGATTGTGTATTTCCAGTGAGGGAGAGAACAGTTAGCTAAATTTTTATATTTAGGTGTTCATCTCAAAACTAATTAAGGGATTTTTACCTTGTCTGTAGTCTT
>NW_027845539.1:0-2125 GCF_054177405.1 Leptonychotes weddellii
AAAAAAAAGAAATGTTAGTCTATCCTAGTGATTAGAATAATTGACAGTCTAAGAAAGATAGAAGGATGAAGAGACTTAAAGAACAAAAATGAAGTGAAATCATGGTTAAACAAATTATCTGCTGAGTAAATTATTCCTCATCAGTAGATCTTTTGGAATTGGGGCTGATATATTAATGTAATTCAGTCACTTCTTGTTCTCTGTTTGCTCTAGGAAAAAGGAAAGCAAAAATAATGACTGAGAGACAGTCTAGTCACTAAAATGTCTGCTCATCAAAAGTTTGCCATACCTGTTATCATATCAGACTTCCCAATCTTGATCTTATGCCTTTTGCTGGGCTGTGCTCAAAGCCAGCAGTATAGCTTGAAAAGGAGAAGAAGGAGAAGGAGAAGGAGAAGAAAGAAGAAGAGGAGAAGAAGAAGAAGAAAAAGAAGAAGAAGAAGAAGAAGAAGAAGAAGAAGAGGAAGAGGGTGGTACTTACCTTTAAATTAAATTAAATTAAATTAAAGGTACTTATCTTTAAATTACAGTTATCCTCTTCTTTCTTCTGGAGAGATTTGGAGTTTCTCACTTATATAGTTCCCAAAGAACGTAAGAGTATTGCTGCTACATAAGAAGAATCTTCAGGCTTCTATTGGGTTGCTTCAACCAGAACATTTCCTCTATAGAAATTATCACTAATCTCATTGTATTCTATATTATTAAATTGTCAAATGATAACATGTCTTCCTTAACTGTGATAAGAATGACAAATAATGAAAGGTTAAGAAAATGCAAATGTAATTACTTGATGACACAGGAACTACTTTGAGAGGAGGATTTAGGAAGAAACTTCTGATTTGTCAGTAGAGGCAACGGAATCACTAAGTAGCAGGGCAAGAGTCGACAAAGGAGAGACCCACATTAATATACTATATCTAATTTAGAATTAATTTAGTTCATAGAGAATTAATAAGTGAAGATAATGTATGACATCAGATTCCTCTAGCAAAAATGTTGGAAGGATCAAGGTGGAGATTGTAAAGAGGGTCCAGCAAATCATTTGGTGGGGGATGGCACTTTCCAGAGCACCTTGGAAGGAAATTTAAGACAAACTAACCTCCATGGAAGGGAATTAGGGAGGTAAAAAATAAATAAATAAAAGTTGGCTTTCTTGCACAAACATGAAAGGTCAACTCCAGTGATTTCTGTGAACTTAGGACTTGGCTGCTCCATTTATTGTCTTTTTGAACTTGAGCATTAAAACCTAAAAAGTTGATGAGGTGGAATGAGGAACAAATGTCAACATAACAATCCCAATTAAAAATATTCTGAAAATATTTTTTTAAAAAACCCAAAGAACCTAAATTGCTCAACAAAATGCTCTCTAAAGATATACTTATGTCACAGGCTGGGAGTCTGAACAGAGGTTCTAAGGATAGAAACTGCTATTTTATCAATTGTCTGTGGAAGAATAAAAAAAACAAAAACCAAAAAAACCCCCAAAACAACCTATTTTGTAGCACTGGAAAAATTCTTGATTGGAAGAATACACCTAAAAAAGGAAATTCCTTTGGTTCTAAGGAGCAGAATATAAGGGCTAAACTTGTGCCCTGGTCAGATATGGTTTCAAAATCTGTCTTCATCACTTTTAGTGGTATAACCTGGGCAAAATAGTTCATCTTTATAAGCCTCATTCTTTTTTTTTTTTTTTTTTTTTTGCGAGAGAGAGAATGAGAGACAGAGAGCATGAGAGGGAGGAGGGTCAGATGGAGAAGCAGACTCCCCGCTGAGCAGGGAGCCCGATGCGGGACTCGATCCCGGGACTCCAGGATCATGACCTGAGCCGAAGGCAGTCGCTCAACCGACTGAGCCACCCAGGCGCCCTAATCCTCATTCTTTTTGTCTATAAAAGAGAAATAGGAGTAATTAGCTTATAATGTTTTCGTGAGACTTGAGGGAGATGACCCATATAAAGTGCTTATCCTGGCCTACCAGAAATGTTCAATAAATATTGGTGATGAGGAAGATGATGATAGTGACACGCTATTTCTTAGAACTTATGAGTTGTTTCTTTGGGTGTTAACAGCTGGATGAAAGAGGGGATGACCTCGCATCTACCGAGCCTCTAATAGTATATAAGGTA
>NW_027845540.1:0-263 GCF_054177405.1 Leptonychotes weddellii
ACATAAAAACATAACCTGGAAATATACAAAGGAAAAAAATGGAAGATAATTTTTTTTTAATTTCCAACTGTCCTTTCATACGGAAAGATTTTTTTTCTTTTTTTTTGAGAGAGAGAATGAGAAAGAGAGAGAGCACATGAGAGAGGGGAGGGTCAGAGGGAGAAGCAGACTCCCCGCTGAGTAGGAACCCCCCCCCCCCCGCGATGTGGGACTCGATCCTGGGACTCCAGGATCATGACCTGAGCCGAAGGCAGTCGCTTAAC
>NW_027845541.1:0-263 GCF_054177405.1 Leptonychotes weddellii
GGGTGAAGCAAGAGCTGAAACCTGAATGAAACGCAGGGAGGTGATCCGAGCCCTGGACTGACTGACGGAGGAGCCTCACTTTCTAGAAATCTGCCTTCCCCAGAACAGTTGCATCATGTGTGTTAAGAGGGCTTAGGGGCTTCAGTGTGCCTGGGTTTCGCTTGTCTGGTGGCAGCCAGCAGGGAGGGCAGAGGGCCAGCGAGCTTCCAGGCTTTTCGGTGGAGCTCAGCCAGGCCCCGTGAGGCCTCGGGGGGGGGGGGGGG
>NW_027845542.1:0-263 GCF_054177405.1 Leptonychotes weddellii
TCCCATAGGGACCCAGACTTGTATCTGGTGGCTTTATGTCCCGAGTAGATTGTCCTCACTCCATGGATGGAAGTGACACAGTTGTCAGGGCGAGACCTATAAGTTGTTCACTGCCCAAGGACAAAACCAGAAGGAGCTGGTTATCTTGCCCGCATGTCTAGCTGTGAAAGGGGCTGGAGGAAAGATTGATTCAGAGGAGCCATGTGTCTGGAGCAGGAAGGGAGGGGGGGACCCTTAGTAACGTGTGATGTACAGGGATCCAT
>NW_027845543.1:0-263 GCF_054177405.1 Leptonychotes weddellii
CGCATGAGAAGGGGGAGGGTCAGAGGGAGAAGCAGACTCCCTGCCGAGCAGGGAGTCCGATGCGGGGACTCGATCCCGGGGCTCCAGGATCATGACCTGAGCCGAAGGCAGTCGCTTAACCAACTGAGCCACCCAGGCGCCCCATGCCTTTTTGTTTTTAAAGAATGTATAGGTTAAAGGATTAGACAGTTGCATACTTTGGTGTTTATTTTGGCTGTTTCTAATATCGTAAGTTTTAAACCTCAGAAATGATTTGTTACCCA
>NW_027845544.1:0-263 GCF_054177405.1 Leptonychotes weddellii
AATACTGCCTCTTGTTCTTTGTTTGGAGGTGTTTTTTTTTTTTCCATCTTGTCACTTTTTCCATAGGAGAATAAATGAATGAGACAACATAACGCTAACTGGGTAACAATGATCCCAGAAAAATATACATTAAACAAATCAGAAGAGACCTGAAACCAGGGGAAAAGAAAGGGAAAGAAAGAAAAAAGAAAAAGAAAAAGAGATAAAAAACAAACAAACAAACAAACAAAAACAGAATATGATCAAATATGATCAGGCTGGTG
>NW_027845545.1:0-263 GCF_054177405.1 Leptonychotes weddellii
GGGCTTCTTCCCCTGCATCCTCCTCCCTATGCACCCCCCCACACTGTGGAGGGTAGGAGGAGAGTGACCTTCAGACAGGTCCACCTGTGAGCCCCCTCCTGATGGTCTTGGAGCTGTCAGACTTCTCCAGCAGTGGGGGGTGGATGTGCATGAGGAGCCCCTGCCTCAGGGATGTGGGTGGCAGAGAGGGACCCTGAGGGGGTCCGAGCAGATCTGTAGCCCTCTGGGTGAAGAGCTCAGCGTTGGCTGCACCTTGGCCTGGA
>NW_027845546.1:0-263 GCF_054177405.1 Leptonychotes weddellii
GAATAAACTCTTGAAATAACTTACCTATTGAATCATTGGCCCCTATGTAACTTCCAAACATAATAGGTAGAAACTTTTACTTATATTATGATGTTATTAACAATTAAATATTTTCTCTCCATTTCTGTTGAATTAGCATTACTATCATGAAAAATTCTAGGCATTAAATATTGTGATTTTATATACACTATTCAATAGACCTATAACAAACTAAGACAAAAAATATCTTAGAATAACATATTTGGATTTAGTTTTGACATTCA
>NW_027845547.1:0-263 GCF_054177405.1 Leptonychotes weddellii
ACCATTCGCAGACCCCCTGCGGAAAAACGCTGATGAGAAGGTACGTGTCAGGAGTGGGGAGGGAAAGGTTTTACTCTCGAGGGGTCTTTCCCTTGTGTGGCATCCACCGATACTCATTCCAGAGCACTCCCCCCGTCCTGCATTCACCTACATGGGAACGGAATTGCACAGAGGACTGGTAGGCTTTTTTTTTTTTTTTTTGGCAGGGGGTGGGTTGCAGGGAGATGCCCTGGAAAGAAGGAAGGGCACGTCCATGTCCACCC
>NW_027845548.1:0-263 GCF_054177405.1 Leptonychotes weddellii
GAAGAAAGCAATAAACAAATCACCTCCTAATCATCAGCTTTTTACAGTTTAAGTTTGGTTGCTTGTTGACTTAACTGTGTGGTTCCAGAATAGCCTTTGTTTTCCTTTGTAAAGCACACCAGGTGTTCCTTCCATTTTGTACTTTTCACCAGCACAGCCCTGGCTCTTAAAAGGATGAGTTATTCTTTTTTTTTTTTTTTAACTTTTTTTTATTCTTATGTTAATCCCCATACATTACATCATTAGTTTTAGATGAAGTGTTC
>NW_027845549.1:0-263 GCF_054177405.1 Leptonychotes weddellii
ACCGTGGTGCGGGCGGCGTTTGCATCCGTGGGGGAGGGAAGCGCAGGCGTGGATACGGCTCGCTGGCCACCTGGAGGAAATGAAGCTAGAACAACTTCGTCCAGATGGAAGGGAGCCAAGAGGACTGACTTCTCTTGTGGGTCTGGTTCTGGCCCAGCCGTGGGACCCTCTGGACGGTCAGCCCTGCGGATATGGCCCCACCTGTATCCTGGTGAGCGCCACGGGGCTGCACCAGGGAGGGTCCCTCTCTCTTGCGATCAGTG
>NW_027845550.1:0-2125 GCF_054177405.1 Leptonychotes weddellii
TCTGATGTGGGAGCCGCGCGCAGAGCGCTCCGCGGACAGGCCAGCCCGGCCCCCAGCCCTTCCTCCAGCAGTTCAGCCCGGATCAAAGCGGAGAGCAGCTCAGCTTTTATAGCAAAATGATTAAAACCACGTGGGGCTTGTTTCCTCACACGTGACCTCCCGGCGAAGTGCAGAGGGGGGAGCAGAGGCAAGGTGAACCCAGAGGTCTCCAGGCGCAGGGAAGGGTAGGACCCGAGAAGCAGACACCACAGAGAGTAAGCACAGCCGTGTGCGAGCATGTGCGCACACTCACAAATAATGCCTTTTCCCTGCAAGTTGAAAACTGGCCCCAGAACGAGCAGCCAAAGGACCTAATTAGCCCAGTTATCTAGGACCACTTAGCATCATAGATAGGTAGATAGATAGATAGATAGATAGATAGATAGATAGATAGATGATAGATAGATGATAGATAGATTCCCAGTTATTCAATTATTCCTAATCCTTGCAGAAAGTACAACTGGATGGTACTGACGAAGTAAGTTTCAAATGTCCCTGCTGCATCTGGACAAAGAATTTCTCATCCTTCTGTAGCCTTTGGCAATTCCACGGCACCTGAACATCAGAGCTCCCCTGTGGTAGGTAACCCCACTTCTTACAGCCCAGTTGATTCCCCTGCCCTGGTATTCCTGTGTAATCTCCTCCTCTTAAAGCAAGCAAGGACTGGATTTAGTGACTTGCTTCTCGCCAACAGAATGAAGCAGAGGTAATGAGATGTCACTTCCAAGATCATGCTATTAAAAGGCTGTGGCTTCCTTCTCGGGCACACTCTCTCACCCTGAAGGAAGCCAGCTGTCATGTTGCGAGCTGGGCTAGGAGAGGCCCACACGGCAAAGCACTGAGAGAGCCACCGGAGAGGAAGTGAACCTTGCGGGCAGCCACGAGAATGAGGTTAGAGGCAGACCCTCCCCACGTCAAGTCTTAAGAAAACTGTAGCCCCAGTCACCTTGATTGTAGCATCCTCGGCTGTGCCGGGATCCCTGGCCCACACAAATTCAGAGGTAATAAATGCCTCTTGTTTTAAGCTGCTAAGTTTTGGGGTCATGTGTTAGGCAGCCATGGATAACTGATACTCCTACCTTGGCTCCTCCTCCGCACCTAAAAAATCACAGCTCCTTCCATCTTTTCTCCTCCCTGAGATGTTCCTGTGTGACCAGGTATAATTTGCAGCAATCTTTATGTGGGGCTTCTACCATCAGCCCCACTGCTGCCTTTAGCTCTCTGAGCTCATTCCAGCACCCCCCTCCTCGCTGGGCCTTGAACACACCAGATACACACCCGCCTCAGGGCCTCTGCACTTCCGCGGGACTATAGCTTTCCCTCCTCCTCCAAGTCTTTGTTCAAACATCACCTTCTCAGCTAGGCTTTTCTCCACTAATCTGCTTAAAAAGGAAATCCCTTCCACCCCACCCCCAGTGCTCCCTACCCCCCTTTCCTGCTTAATTTTTGCCACAGTCTTTACCATCATCCGGCACGCTACGTATCTTATTCATTTTATTTCTTGTTTGACCCCGCCTCCCTAGACCGAAGGACAGGGATTTTTGAATTTTTCTCTTTTGTTCACTGCTTCGGTCCCAGGGTCTAGAACCCTGCCTGGCCCATTACAGGCATTCAGTAAGAATTCTACTGAATAAATGAGTAAATGGGGACACAGTTCTCCCATTTTTCTAAACACCTATGATTATATCCCAACTATGTATTCTCATTAACCCTCATAACAACTCCACAAGGTTGACATGTTTTTCATTTTACAGAATTTAAAACCTGCGACGAGGGAAAAAAAATTAAAAATAAATAATCCTGAGACTAGAGGATGCTGCATTATTCAGGGTCCCATAGTTAATAGGCGCAGGTGCTGGGATTTGAGCCTCATACATTCGTTTCTCTATTCTTTTTCCATTGCATTGGGTAACGATTTACAGTTAACCAAGTGCTTTTCAAAGCAATGATCTCATCTAACCTTTACAATAACCCTGCAAAAAAGGAATTAAAATTATTATCTCCATTTTGACAGAGATGGAAATCGAAGCTCAGAGAGGTTAAGACATTTGCCCTGGTTGACACAGCAGCAGAGCCAGAATTTCTT
>NW_027845551.1:0-263 GCF_054177405.1 Leptonychotes weddellii
AAGAAACTGCCAAACTGTCTTGCAAGGTGGCTGTACCGTTCGGTCTTCCCACCCGTTGCTCCATATCCTTGTAGACATTTCGTGTTGTCAGCATTTTGTATTTTTGCCCTTCTATTTTTATTTACTTTTCACAAAGTCTGCTTGAGATTCTCTCTCACCCTCTGCCTCTGCCCCTCCCCCTGCTCATGCTCAAGCTCTACCTCTAAAATAAATAAAGAAAGAAATCTTTAATAAAAAAGAAAGAAAAAAAAATCTCTGCCCAT
>NW_027845552.1:0-263 GCF_054177405.1 Leptonychotes weddellii
CACTGCCGCTGCTTCAGCCCAAGGACAGAGCTGCGTCCACGTGCCAGGCGGGTGCTCCCGAGTGGCGTCCCATTTCAAAGTCCCTTTAGGCACCCAAAGTGTTTGGTGGGCAAATGCCGTGGCTGGGAAATCTGCAGTCCCCGAGGCGAGTGCACTTTCTCCTGGTGCTCACAGTTCTTCCATAAGCGACGTGTGTCAGCGGTTCTGTCCCTGGTGCCCATTCTCCTCGCCCTACTTCCCCTCACACTTTCCCCCTGGTTCCC
>NW_027845553.1:0-263 GCF_054177405.1 Leptonychotes weddellii
TTTGGATAAGCCACAGTGATGGATATTTACGCGGGGGGCTGACGTATCAGTCAGAGCCCCTGCAGGAAGCACATTCACCCTGGGTGGTTCAAACACAGAGGCTTTGATGCAGGGGCTGCTTGTGGAGGTGACGGCGCGGTTAAGGGAGCAGACAGGGAGGGGAGGCACCCCCAGGGCAGCGGCACCAGGCAGCCGTGAGCCCCCGCAGCTGACGGGACGGGGACAGCAAGCAGTGCTCCTGGAGCCCCGTGGGAGCGGGAGCC
>NW_027845554.1:0-263 GCF_054177405.1 Leptonychotes weddellii
GGGTGGCTCAGTTGGTTAAGCGACTGCCTTCGGCTCAGGTCATGATCCTGGAGTCCCGGGATCGAGTCCCGCATCGGGCTCCCTGCTCAGCAGGGAGTCTGCTTCTCCCTCTGACCCTCCTCCCTCTCATGCTCTCTGTCTCTCATTCTCTCTGTCTCAAATAAATAAATAAAATCTTTAAAAAAAAAAAAAAAAGAAACACAGCTTGGTGATAAATATTTAGTTGAAGGTTCAGGGGGCCAAAAGATATGTGTCCAGTTGAA
>NW_027845555.1:0-263 GCF_054177405.1 Leptonychotes weddellii
AGTCCATTACGTTTTTAATATTTCTCACTAGTTGAGGATATGCTTAGATCTATCAGTATCCCAATGGGGATGATCTCAGTACCTAGACTGAGGCTGACTAAAAGCCAGACCTTCAGCTTTTGAAAGCATGCAAATAAGTACATTTTTCTGCCCATTTATTACTTCGGCTGTTTGTTTTGTTGTTGTTACTGAGTTGTGTTGTTTCTTTATATATTTTGAATATTAATCTCTTATCCAATACATAGTTTGCAAAAATTTCTCCT
>NW_027845556.1:0-263 GCF_054177405.1 Leptonychotes weddellii
CAGCAAACAGATGACAACCTGAAAAAACGCACCTGCGGGACTAAGCCAACAAATAATTCGCATTTATTAAACTGAATCATGCCACCCTGCCATCTAATTAGAAGCCACTCAACAACCACAAGTAAGGTGAACATTAGAGAGCCTCATAGCATCTAGCACTGGCTGGGATGGACGGAGGCAAAAAACACAGTTCTGCTGGTGGGGGGGAAATGTACCGGGAAAGGCATTTTGGAAAGGATTACTGAAGTTTAAAATGCATAAAC
>NW_027845557.1:0-263 GCF_054177405.1 Leptonychotes weddellii
TAGAAATTTCCTTTCAATTACAATTTTTTATAAAGAGAAATTTTGTGGTTATGACCCTAGATACAGTATTTATTATTGAAGAAAATATTGAGTGATTAAAAAAGTTCTGTGAAGTTCCTTAAGTTGTGATAAAACCTCTTTTATAGTATTAAGCCCTCAATTGTAATTTTTCAAGGGTAGAAATCAGAAAGGCTGTCCTTGGGGCGCCTGGGTGGCTCAGTTGGTTAAGCGACTGCCTTCGGCTCAGGTCATGATCCTGGAGT
>NW_027845558.1:0-263 GCF_054177405.1 Leptonychotes weddellii
TGGAACACTTCATCTAAAACTAATGATGTAATGTATGGGGATTAACATAAGAATAAAAAAAAATAATAATAATTTTACAACCAAAAAAAAAAAAATACCATTTGGAGAGCATAAGTACTCCTAGGCGGTATATTTTCTGAACAATTCTAGGCATTGAAGAATTTACTAATTTTATTATTTATTGCTTCTCATTATCAGCCCATGTTCTTTCTCTTGACAAAACCAGAATTCAAGAATCCTATCTTTGTGTTCAGTTGTTATAA
>NW_027845559.1:0-263 GCF_054177405.1 Leptonychotes weddellii
GCGCCTGGGTGGCTCAGTTGGTTAAGCGACTGCCTTCGGCTCAGGTCATGATCCTGGAGTCCCAGGATCAAGTCCCGCATCGGGCTCCCTGCTCGGCAGGGAGTCTGCTTCTCCCTCTGACCCTCCTCCCTCTCATGCTCTCTGTCTCTCATTCTCTCTCTCTCAAATAAATAAATAAAATCTTTAAAAAAAAAAAAATTTCTGTGTCACAGACAGCAATCTTTTGGTTTCAGGGAGTGCAGAAGAATTTAACTACACAAGAA
>NW_027845560.1:0-24186 GCF_054177405.1 Leptonychotes weddellii
AGTTCCTTCACTGTGTATAGTCCCATTTATTTATTTTTGCTATTGTTGCCCTTGCCTAAAGAGACATATCCAAAAAAATATTGCTAAGAGCAATGTCAAAAAGCTTACTACCTATATTTTCTTCAAGGAGATTTATGGTTTCAGGTCTTTTACTACCTATATTTTCTTCAAGGAGACTTATGTTTTCAGGTCTTATGTTTAAGTCCTTAATCCATTTAGAGCTTATTAATTTTGCAGCTTTTCCTTTGAACAATACATGTTATCTATTCTGTGAATAGTTAGTATTACAGATGTCAGTTTATATAACTGTGTGAAATAACAAGAGAATTATGAGACAGTATGTCATGATTCATTCCCATGTACTATGTTCTTCAGTGACTATAATCCTTCACAACTGCTTACTCTTGCACTTGCTTTTAAGTTTAAAGGACATTTTCCCCTCAGAACTGTATGTATAAAATAGTAGTACTAAAACACATTTTAATTTTGTTTCTTTTAGGCCTATGGCATGTCTGCATTACCTTTAAATCTAATAAAAGGCACCAGAAGTGCTGCTTATGAACGTTTAGAAAACACTGAAGACATTGAAGAAGTGGAGCAGCACATTCAAACGATTAAATCAAAAGTGAGTTTTTATTTTATTGTATTTGGGAAGTATAAAAGCACATTGTCTTTACACTACTTTCTGATATGACTTAGACATTGGCAATCCCATATATTTGACATCATTTGAATTTTTCAACATATCCTTAACAAACTATGTCCATGGTTTTAAAATTTGTCTTCTGTGAAATGCAAGACACTGACAATATGAGAATTTCTATCAATGTTCTAACAAGTAAAAGCAAAAGTTTTGCTCAGGTATGATCAAGACCTTGCTTATTCTGAGGTATGTTGATTTCATGTGTAACATCAGATTTTACTGTATCACTTATGTTCAAGTTTTATGTACTAGTGGAATAAGCTAAAAATTGCATGTAATCACTTGCCCATTGAATGTACTTCTAAAAACATAATGAAGTTTCTTTCTCTGTCACCTTCAAGTAACAGATAAATATTATTTATAGAACATATTTATAGAACAGATAAATAATACTTATAGAACACATAAAACCTATTTATAGAACATTTCTAAACTAGCTAAAACTAAATAGTATTAAACTAGCATAATCCTGATACAGGAATCGGATGATAATTGCATACAAAAAAGAAGACTACATATGTACTGGTCTCTCATGAACATAGAAGCAAATGTTTTAATATAAGGAAAAGTATTCGCAATTCAAACCTGTGCTGTAATAAGAATATTTTATAATTATCAGATTAGGTTTATCCTAGAAATTCAAGGATGATACGTTAGAAAATCTACTAACGTAGTTTAATGTAGTGAGGATAAATGAGAAATATAAGCATTTTAATAGCTGCTAAAGAATATTTAGTAAAAGTCAATTTGTAGTTATGTTTTTTTTTTTTTTTTAAAAAAAGCCTTACCAAATTAGAAGAGAAGAGAGTACTTAGGAAAGGAAATCTATAATGAGTGTTGTCATACTTAATGATGAATTAAACATTCCCATTGAAGTCACACATAGGTCAGTGTGGTCGGTATCATTGTTGCTCATTAGCATATTCCTGGAGGTCCTTGTCAGATAAGAGAGAATGCCAGTATAAACCTAAGAGGGAGAGAGAGGAAAAGGGAAATATCCTTATTATTCACATATCATCTACCAAGAAAATCTGAAAGAATGATCGACAAATTAATGGAACTAATAAGAGTTCATCAAAGTGCCTGGATACAAACATACAGAAATCATTAACCAGTTGGAAGATGTAGTAGAAAATGGTCTCATTCACAATAGCTGCAGACTATAAAATAATAAGGAATGTCAGAATCGTCCTGGTAGAAATTAAATAAAATTTATTGCAATACATAATAGGAGACTGAAATATATGGAGAACTTCATCAGTTCCTGATTGGGAAGATTGAATATTATAGAGATGACAGTTTTTCATAAGTTTAGGTGGAAATTTATAAAAGGCAAAATATGAAATTTTCGTAGACCCCCTGAATTCAGATCAAATACAAAATTTACAAAACATTAGGAGAAAGTGAAAGTAAAATTTTATCTTGGTGTACAGAAGGCCTTTCTAAACATGACACAAAAAAACCCCAAATGCTAATTGAGAGATTGGTGAGTTTTACTTTTTTTTTTTTTTTTAAATTTATTCGACAGCACAAGTAGGCAGAGTGGCAGGCAGAGGGAGAGGGAGAAGCAGGCTCTCCGCTGAGCAGGGAGCTGGACGTGGGGCTCGATCCCAGGACCCCAGGATCATGACCTGAGCCGAAGGCAGCCACTCAACCGACTGAGCCACCCAGGCGCCCCTACATTTTTAAGTTCTAAAATTTATGTACCCAAAAAGCACCACCGAAAGGAAGTCTATAATGTAGGAGGAAATAATCTGCAGTATGAGTATGTATAAAGAACATCTTCAAATCAGTAAGAAAAAAGGACAAGCAATACATAGAAATAATGAACAAAAGACCCAAATAGAGTTTACTGAAGGAAAAATTAAATTCTTCAGTGAAAAATATAAAATGATGCTTCAGCTCTTCAGTAGTAAGTAGGTTGACCAAGCATCCCAGTTTGCCTGGGACCTGAGGGGATTTTCCAGGACATGGAACTTGGAGTACAGAGACCAGGGTGGTTGGTCACCCTGTTATCAGAGATAGTAATCAGAAATATGCTAATTAGAGCATCTCAATATTTTATCTTTTAGAAGTCTTTAAAATTTTTACCTTTGTCAGGTATTAGTGAGATTTTGGGGATAGATACACTGCTTGTGGGAATGTAAAATATACAGCTTTTTAAAGAAAATTGTATGATATGACATGTGCCTGTACACACAAACACATCCCTTTTAATAAAGTTTAACCAGCAGTTGATGTCTGGGAGCATCTCTGACTCAAGTATATGTATATACTTATATCTGGGTGAAGAAGGATGTTCATGCACATTATTAATGCTTCCCAAAAAAGAAAACAATCTAAATGTTCAAAAATAAGGTATTTATTAATATACCATGGTATAATGTGGTATGCATGAGGTAGATTTATATAGACTGAAGAATATATCTTAATAGAATCAAATCAGATTCTCTCAGTTCAAAATCTAGCCCTCCTTATTATGCATATAATTATCTGTGGGCCTTATTTTCCTACTCTAATAAATGGAAATAATATTACTACCAACTTCAAAGTTATATTATGAAGATTTAAGGAGAATAAACGGTAAAGAACAGATCGGTTTTAGGCACAAGAAATGTGCTCAAGAAATGTTAGCTATTATGTACAACAGAAACCCATACGAATATTAACAGATATGCATGCATGCAAATACATAGAAAATGTGTAGAAGGATATTGTATTGCTTAATGGAGGTAATAGTAGGAAAGGGCAGTGGTACTCTGGGATAGTATGAAGGGAAGCTTTCATGTTTTACTTTTTTTAAAACAAAAGGTATGTATTCATATGCTTTATAATTACATTTTTTTTTCCAGATGAGATAATTAGTTGACTGCTGGGTTTCTATCCTGGTGTTTGTTTCTCTGACCAAAATTATTCTTATATTGTTTTGGTCAATAGGTGAAGCAGAGGCAAAGCCCTTACTCCACTGAAATATTCACCAAGTAGACAGATATATAACTTGGGTTTATTTTTAGTGGACCCTTAAATCGGTTTACTTTTTTTCTGAAATAGTGAAAGCTAGTTGTTAAATAAAACTACCTCATTGTTGGTATCCTTTGGATATTAGAATGGCATTTCTGAGAAAAATTATATGTTTACGATACAAAGTACTGTACCTTTCTCATGCCACACACTTGAAGTATTATTGCCTGGATCTATCTTCTAGAAGGGAATGTTTGTTTTATTCCTTTGTCCTTCCAAAAATACCTTTCTCTGAGGTTCCTTTTTCTTGGGAAGAAGTTCGATAGTACCCATTGTACTTAAAGGAATGAAGATAATTAAATATAGTCTAGTGTATGCAAAATATACAGTAGCACCAGCATCTCCTGGGACTTTGGTAGAAATGCACATTTTAGGCCCCACCCAAGGCCAACTAAATTTTATTTATAGGGTCTAGAAATCTGTGTTTAACAAACTTTTCAGGTAATTGTTATGCATGATAAAGTTTGAGAAGCAGTTTGATAAAGTATGGAAGACGACGGCTGGTTCCAGAAGAGTATGGCAGTGCCATTATGTAAAGAGATCATTATTACTGTGTAGGTATCTTTATTAAAGAATATTTGAATATTGTCTTCATTATAGCTGTGATTTCAGATGAGGCTGCACTGCATATGCTAGAGAGCAATTTTGTTGTCTCTCTCTTAAGAACCTATTTAAACCTGAATAGGGATATTAACATTTTAATATCTGATGTCTTTACATTTTATTTTTTTAAAGATTTTATTTATTTGAGAGAGAGCGAGCACAAGCATGAGTTGGGGGAGGGGCAGAGGCAGAGGGAGAGGGAGAAAGCAGATTACCCACTGAGCAGGGAGCCCGATGCAGGGCTCAATCCCAGGACCCTAGGATCATGACTTGAGCCGAAAGCAGACACTTACCCAACTGAACCACCCAGGTGCCCCTGATGTCTTTACATTTTAAAAATGCAGTTCCATGTAAATATTTTTCTTGTTGCTTCCAATAAAAGCAAACAAATTTATGTTTCACCTTTTTGTACTTAGCAATTGTCATATTATTGTAATTAATTATTGTATCCAGTTGAAGATACTTGGGGGCAGGGGAGTTCAAGCGGGAAAGTGTTATCTTTGAACCACCATTGAGAAAGGTACTGCTTATGGTTATAGTAAGCATCACATAAAAATAGATGGATGAGGGGCCCCTGGGTGGCTCAGTCGGTTAAGCGGCTGCCTTCGGCTCGGGTCATGATCCCACGGTCCTGGGATCGAGCCCCGCATCGGGCTCCCTGCTCAGCGGGAAGCCGACTTCTCCCTCTCCCACTCCCCCACTTGTGTTCCCTCTCTCGCTGTCTCTCTCTGTCAAATAAATAAATAAAATCTTTAAAAAAAAAAAATAGATGGATGAAAGTTACCTCTCAGTAGGCTGGCCAAAGAAAACATGACTTATTTGCAAAAGTACTTGGAGAATAAGAAAGTGACATTTCTTAGCAATTGTTATAAATACCTCTGCATAGCACATACTAGTATTACATCCCTCTGCTGTATTTGAATCAGGGGCTGACCAAAGGGAGAGAAGGGGTAGAACCAAATATATTAAGATAAGGGATAGAAAGAGGAGCTTGGAGGTGAGAGAGAGTAATTGAACAAATTGAATAAAGTGCCCCATAAAAAGGGCATTTTTAAAGATATTTATCTCCTTTCCACGTAACTTTACCATATATTTGGAAAATAGGAATCAAGAAGTTCAGTATTAAATGTACACACATCTATATTTTGATGCTGATCTTGGTTCAGAGATGTGTATTGTCACAAAGATGTCATTTTTTTTTTTTTTCAGTTTGTAAATTTGCCTAGGGAGTATCCAACCTAAAAAAAGGTTTTGTTGCATGATTTGATAAATCTGATGGGTACTTTACTAAGACCTTAATGGTAAAAAACTGTTTTATTTTGTTCTGTTACTTGCAGAGCAAAGATGGTCGACCTTTGCCAGCAAGGGATAAACGCGCCTTAAAACAATTTGAAGAAAGGTTACGAACACTTAGGAAAAGAGAGAGGCACTTAGAATTCATTGAAAACAGCTGGTGGACAAAATTTTGTGGTGCTCTGCGTCCCCTGAAGGTAAATGGAGTTTTAAAAAAATTATGTTGTCACTCTTTTCCCAAGTTTATATAGACCTCTTAGAGTAATTGAGTTCTCTTTGTGAGGAATTACAGCATGGTACTTACGAGCATGAATTTCGGAGTTAAAGTGATTTTGAATCATAGCTCTGTCACTTGGTAGTTTGGGCCGGTTACACACCTCTCTGAGCTTCATTCATTTACTCATGTGTAAAGCAAGTATTATAACAGAGATGCTGGGAAATTTAAATTAAAATATAAGAAAGTAATATAGTGTGTTGCTAACACATTTTGCAAGTTTGTACTTCTCCATAAATAGGAGAACTGGGACCTATATTAGAACTCAGGAACCCTATAAACTGAAAGTAATAGAATTTGCTTCATTGTTAGATGGTATGTTTCTGAAAGTATATAAAAAGGTATTATTTAGGACAGAAAACCATTAATTAGTCCGTACTGCCTCCCTCCCTCCTTCCCTCCCTCCCTTCCTTCCTTTCCTTCTTTTCCTCCTTTCTTTTATTTTTTGAAAGTATCATTTGCTAGCCATGAATTCTTCAGACAGTGGTACCTCCACTGAACTAAGGGCATAATAATACAACTCTGAGTCTAAAAAGTAGCTAGAACTGCTGGCCACAGATTTCTATATTGTCCATTCTGTATCTGGCATTTCAAACACCAAGCTATGTATACAATAGTGTGTAAGTTGTAATTTAGAAAGTGCAGTGAATAGACTGGTTTAAGGAAAGTTAGGCAAGGTGAAGCTATAAAGTGGGTTTTGGCTAAGTTTTAAAAAAAAATGTTTTAGAGAGCCTCATGAAGGGGTTAGTCAGGTTGAGTTCTGCTTTGTCTTCCTCTTGTAATTAGAAAGGAAATAAGGAAATGCATTGACTGCTCACCTTAAAAACCTGCTTTTTGAAAGAGTTCTTCAAAAATATATCGTAATCAGATCTATTGTTTATTTTTAAACCTTCTGTTAGAATCAGTTTTATTGAAGAGTCACCACTCCTTTTTTGCGGGGTGATTGTCTTTATATCAGAAGTATGATGAAATCCTCCTCAATCTTTTTTTTTTAATCTCCTCAACCTTACCTTAATTCTATATTTTTTATATGGCTTCTTTATAAATATTTATAACTGGTCTAACATGGGCTGCCTTGATTTAAACACACTCTGTCCTATTTCACTGAACCCATGTGTAGAGGGATTTTTAAATCAACTTTAATAAGTGTGCAGATTGATTTTGCCAAATACAGATATGTAGATATGGAAGATCCACATCACTCCAAAAAGCTACTTGATGTCTTCCCCTGTCCCATTGAACTCAGACCCTGGATAGCCGTTGATGTCTTTCTGTCATTATAGTTTAGTTTTTTGTGTTCTATAATTTCATGTAAATGAAATCATAGAGTGTAGTATAATCTTTTTTCTGGCTTTTTTGGTGCAACAAAATGTTTTTGAGATTTGTCTATGTTGCATGTTTTCTTTCAGTAATTCATTCTGTTTTACTGCTGGGTAGCATCCTGATGTGTCTGTCTATGTCACAATTTGTTTATCCACTCACCTTTTAGTGGAGATTTGAGTTATTTCCAGTTTGAGATTATTATGAATAATGCTGATGTGAACATCTGATATAGATGTGTGTTTTCATTTCATTCATTTTTCTTGGGTAAATAACTAGGAGTAGAATTTCTGAGTGTAATGTTTAATGTACATTTAACTTTATAAGAAACTGCCAATGTATTTTCCAAAGTGGTTGTACCATTTTGCATTCCCACAGCAATATGGGATTCCAGATTGCTTCACATCCTTGTCAACTCTTATATTGTTACGTTGTAATAGTTATTCTGATGGATGTATAATACTAATTCATTATGGTTTTGATTTGCATTTCCTTGGTGACTAATGATACTGAGCATTTTTTAGTATTCTTATTGTGTATTTTCTTTAAAATGCTTGTGTAAATCTTTTGTCCTTTTTTTAAAATTTTTTAATGAGTGAGTTACAAGAATTCTTTATATTATGCTGCATTAAGTACTTTGTGAAATACATGTATTGTGAATGTTGTCTCTTACTTTATAGCTTGCCTTTATGTATTCTTAAACTGTCATTCAAAGAGATGTTCCTTAAATTTTTATTGCAATCATTTTCTCATATGTTTTCTTCTGGAAATTTTATGGTTTTAGCGCTTATATTTTAGGTTTGCAGTCCATTTTAAGTTAATATTGTGGGATGGTATAACTTAAGGGTTTATTTTCCATATGGATATTCAGTTGTTTCAGTAGCATTTTTGTCAAGACTGTTCTTTGCTCACTGACTTTCCTTGGTACTTTTGTCAAACCAATTGATCATGTGTATGTGTGGGTCTATTTCAGGACTTTCTTTTTTGCTCCATTGATTTATATGTCCTTATGCTAAAACTTGATTACTGGTATGTTATACAATCAGTCATGAAATCAAGGAGTATAAATTCTTCAGTTTTGTTTTTCTTTTTCAGTATTGTTTTAGCTATTCTAGATCTTTGCATTTCCATATAAATTTTAGAATCAACGTAGAATTCTACAGAAGACCCACTGGGATTTCTATTGGGATTACTTTGAATCTGTAGGCAGATTTGGGGAGAATTGATATTGTAAACTTGAACCAAATGAGAGTTTGTCCACCTGATGCACAGCAAGCCAGTAAAAACTGACACCAGCCTTTTGCAGTGAAGAACGATATTGGTGTGGCACCACCCAGGATAACAGGGAGCTAATGCTCTAAAGACCTGAGCTACCTGATGGCTTGCAGGTGAAGGTTTTTAAAGGCAAAATTTGGGGCAGGGGGCCTCCTGAGAAGGTCAGCCCCACTGATTGGCGGCCCATGTTAGCAGGTACTCTAGTACTGCTTTGTCTGGTGCCTCAGAGGTCTTTTCCATCTCAAGAGACTTGGAATCTGAAAAATACCTTTATTCTATATGTTAGAAATTTCATTAGGTACATTTGGTGATTATATCTTTACTTGTAAGCTAGTGGGGTTGTATAAAACAAGGTTTATATTTACAGGTTCCCTGGCCAATCCAGCCGTGACCAGGGATGGTAGGCCCTTTAGTATTCATTCTCTCAACTGACAAGATGGGTGCTGGCTTTAATATCTTAATACTGAATCTCCTAGTCCATGAACATGAGATCTTTCCATTTATTTATGATATCTGAAAGTTCTCTTTGCAGTATTTTGTAGGTTCAGCATAGAGGTCTTTCAAATATTTTGATAAATATATCTATATCTTTGTTTATACTGTTACACATGATTTTATTTAATTTCAGTTTTCAGTTATTGGCTTCTTAGTATGTAGAAATTTGTTTCTGTACATTGATCTCATATCAGGCTAAATTATTACTTCTAGTAGCCTTATTATAGATTCCTAAGGAATTTTTATGTACATGAACATGTTAGCTGCTAAAAGACAGTTTTATTTCTTCCTTTTCAATCTAAGAGTTCCAGGTGCTTTTTTTTTCTTATTGCACTGGCTAAAACCTCCCATACAATCAATTTACCACTTACTCTTTTTGTTATATAAATGTATTATTCTTGAATATGGATCTAAATGCTTACCTGTCTTTCATTTTCTGGGCCTGTTAGGAATAATAGGAATAATTAGGAGTAATAGACATGCCTGAAGGAAAACTCTGGGGATATAAACTTACTGTTCTATAATTGAGGGTTTAATATGAATGTGAAGAGATAAGCACTGCTTTTTTTTACTCAGATGAAATATGAAAATTATTCTTCAGTGTGTTTATGCACAGTTGATATAATTCAGAAATAGGAAGTCACATGCTCTAAGTGCTTCTTAAACATTATCATCCAAGTAGTCCTAGTGGAAGAAGGTAGAGATAGGCCCACTAATTCCTCTGCATTGCTCAGTACGTCCTGGAGGTGACTTAAGACCTGTGAGAAGCTCCTGATACAAAATTTCTTTGAAGTTATGCTCTATCTCAAAATTTTGTGCTAGTATTGCCTTTTACTCTGTATTCTAATCCATGTTTATTTTATTATAAAATGTATTAGATTTAAATTTTTGCAAATGCAAAAGTTCAGAGTTTGATGATTATATGATTTTTTTGAGAAAATATAATTTTTTTTCCTTAAGATTAGATCCCCTGAGATACCTACTGATCTTGTGATTTCACATTGCCATGTATTTTGCGGGGTATACATACCTCATTTCTTCTTCTTTTTTTTTTTTTTTTTTAAGATTTTTATTTATTTGAGAGAGAGAGAGAGCACAAGCAGGGTGGGGGAGGGGCAGGGGCAAAGGGAGAGGAAGAAGCAGGCTCCCCGCTGATCAGGGATCCTGATGTGGGGCTCTATCCAAGGACCCTGGGATCATGACCTGAGCCTAAAGCAGACACTTAACCAACTGAGCCACCCAGGCATCCCTGCTTACCTCATTTCAGAGGCATGGATTTTGCTGTCACATACATCTGGTTTTGAGTACTTGTTCGGATCCTCACCAGCAATGTAAACTTGTTACTTCACCTTTTTCTTTTTTTAAAGATTTACTTATTTACTTCTGAGAGGTCGGGGGGGAGAGAGAGCACAAGTGCAGGGAGGGGCAGAGGGAGAGAGAAATTTTAGCAGACTCCTTGCTGAGCTTGGAGCCTGACACGGGGCTTGGTCTCACGACCCTGAGATCTTGACCTGAGCCGAAATCAAGAGTCGGGCACTTAACCGACTGTGCCACCCAGGTGTCCTGTTACTTCACCTTTCTAAACCTTAACTTTTCTCATCGTTATAATGGAGTTACATACTTACCTTATTTTTGTTATGGGAATTAAAAGAAATAATGTATGTAGTGTTAGTGCCTTTTGATGTAAACAGCTCAGAAAACTGCAGCTGCTATTGTTATAGTTCTATATATAGGATTTTTCAACTTCTTAAATGTTGCCGGAGAACTCAAGGGAAAAAATCAGTTTTGTGTTGTAGACATTTATAAAACTAAGCATCTAATTAGAATAAGTTAATGGCTCCTTAAAACAACTTTTATATATAATACTGAACACATGTCTAAGCATACAGTCTAATGTTAATTAAATACTTGAATAAATTCTCCCCTGACAGAAGGGCATACTATGAGCTTTTACAGCTAATTGGCCTGGGTAACCTATAGATTCATTAGGTTTTAAATACAATTTTTGATTTTACTATATATATATTACTTTATTTACTATATGTATATATATGTTTACCATATATATATATATATTTGCCTATTCTGGGTATCTCATATAAGTGGAATTATTCTGTATTTGTTCTTTTGTGCTCAGCGGGGAGCCTGCTTCTTGCAAAAGAATTGCAAGCAGGGACTCAAACAGATACTTATCCACCAGTTTCCACAGCAGCATTATTCACAAAAGCCAAAAGTTGGAAACAACCCAAATGTGCACCAACAGATAAACAAAATGTGAAATATACATATATTTGAATATTATTCAGTCTTAAAAAGGAATGAAATTTTGATACATCTACAACATGGACGAATCTTGAAGACATTATACAAATTTGGATCATGTATGGGAGAGTTCATTTCTGGGGTCTGTTCCATTGGTTATATATCTGCCTTTATGCCAGTACCAAGCTGTTTTGATTACTGTAGCTTTGTAGTAAGTTTTGAAATAAGGAAATATGAGTCTTGTAACTTTGTTTTTCTTCCGCAAGATTGTTTTGGCTATTTGAGATTTTTTGAAATTCCATATGAATTTTAGGATAGGTTTTTTTGTTTCTGCGTAAAAACACCTTTCCAAAAAACACCTTTGTACTTTTCATAGGCATTATGTTAGTTCTGTAGATCATTTTCAGTGTTATTGTTATTTTAACAATATTAAGGCTTTAAGTCCATTAACATGGCATATCTTTACATTTACTTATGTCTACTTGAGTTTCTTTCAGCAGTGTTTTGTAGTTTTCAGTGTATAAGTCTTTTGTCTCTTTGTTTAAATTTATTCCTAAGCATTTTATTATTTTTGGTTCTGTTTATTTGAATCAGACCCATAATAAAGAACTAGCAAAATTTTTAATCCTGCTTGTCCCACTAATCTCCTAACCCCCCAACATATACACAAACATAAACCAACTAAATTTCATAAGGTGAGCAAACAGTGAAAAATAATTTCATCGTACACAGACAATGCGTTGTTGTTTTGAAGGTGTGTGGAAATATTTTATGTTTCTTTACTAATATTTTTGTCATGTCATTTTACCCTTTGAAATTTACTATGAATTATGTTTAAAGATGTAGCAGATTTCCTTTCTCAGAATAATACTTAAAGCATGTATGTTTTACATGGTGGTGGTGGTTTGTTTTAGGCCATACTGTTTGAGTATGTCTAAAGACAAAGACTGGCACTTTCTAACTTTAAAGAAGTCTTATTAAATGTTTTACTGGAAGTATAAGTGTGCATTCCAGATTTTTACTTGATCACTATATGAGATATATACTTTAGTGTAGGTGCTTCTTAAGATGTGTTTTGGGTGGTTTAGGTTGGTAGTAATTGTGTGTTAAAGTTCCTGTAACCTACAGTGTCTTTTGTAGATTGCCAGTAACTTTATGGTATGGATACTGAAGTTCATATAAGAATAAACCCACTTGTAAGCGACTTAATCCATCTTTATATTAGTACAGTCATGAAACTTAAGTGTGTAGAAAAGCTTGGATTGGGTCTTGGAAATCAGTGACTGATAAATACATAACTTTGTTTTTGTGTTTGTTTTGAAGAACAACTTGTTTAATATATATGGTTGATTCATTAACATTGAACTTAAGACTAACAGCAGTTATAACTCATGCCTGAACAGAGTTTACCTAACACATGTATTTTCTCAGTAATTATAGCCTTCTTAGTCTTAGGAACACTACACAGCACTTCAGCACTATGCTTGGGGGCTGTTTAAAAGAGCAGAAGTACCAATACAAAAGCACAAAAATACAAAGAATGTTAACACTAAATAGACAAAAGATACTTGTTTACAGTATGAGACCTGAAATGGTTTGTCTTGTTGTGCAAGCTGGGAACTTGCACACCAGATGACTTAGATTTTTTCATTACTCTGCACATATCCTAAAAGACCACAAATGTGCCCCAAGTATTGATTTTAAGGTTATAAATAAATTTTAGTGAGTAAATGGATTTGCAAATACAGAATCTGCAAATGAGAATCAACTGTACCTATAAGTAAAAACAAAACAAAACAAAAATCCCCAAGTCCAGCAAGTGTTCTCTTCAGCTCTTACTGTAAAACTTTGTGTTTAAACAAAGATAATTTGGGGAAAATTGCTTGAGAGAGAGAAGAGGAGATTTGGAGGTGGGCCTGAGATTGATCTGAAACCCCCTAAAAGTTAACTAAGCTAGTCACAAAAAAAAAAAAAAATTGTATGATTCCACTTATATGAGGTATCCAGAGTGGTCAAATTCATAGAAACAGAAAGAATGGTGGTTGCCAGGGGTTGGGAAGAGGGAAACATGGGGAGTTGTTGAATTGGTACAGAGTTTCAGTTTTGCAAGATAGAAAGGATTCTTGGAGATTGGTTGCACAACAATATGAATGTATTTAACACTACAAAACTGTATACTTAGAAAAAGGTTAAGATGTAAATTTTATGTTATGTATCTTTTACCACTATTTAAAAAACAGAAACAAAAAACAAATGGCTAAAAACCAGGGAGAAATGAAGAGGTGGACTGTGGGAAAAAATGGAAGGAAAACACAGTTAAATTCAGAAATGAATACAAAATTATAGGGTGTCCAAAGGAGAATAGACTCAAATAAAATTTAATAAGTGTACTGAATAAAGGTAGGTAACAACCAAGAGAAAGAAAACAAGGTGAAATAAAAAGGATCAAAAAGTGTTGAAATGGAAGAGAAAGAGAAACTACATATGTTTAATTGGTATCCACACAGAAGCAAAACAAAACAAATTAGCAGGAACTAATATTTAAAGCCATATTCCAAAAAAAATCCACCTAAAAATAGACAGACATGAATCTACATATTGAAAGAGCCACCTTGTACCTGGGAAAATTTATGTGCATTTTCCTAGTAACACTGACTTCAAAATTAAAGAAGAGCCCTCAAGATTTCCAAATAAAAAAATCAACTGACTTTACAGGGGCAACATAGTTAGAATCAGACTTCTTAAAAAACATGATAAAGCAAGGCAAGAATGGGGGGAACATTAAAAAAGTCTCAATGAAAAAGTATGAAGCCAGAAGTTTATATTTAGCCAAACTATCTTTTAGAAAAACAATTTTTAAACATTTAAAAACTCAGGGAATTCTGTACCCATGTGCTCTTGAGAAATCCACTAATTGCCAAGCTCTAACCAACCAAGAGGTGAGAGGGAAAACATCAAAAGAAATAAAGGTGAATATTTAATATTGCAGATCTGTGAAGAAAAGATGTGGGCAAGGGTGAGACTATGTATAAACATTGTATGTTCTGATGAAACAAATCATGCAATTAAGAAGGGAGAAGGAGAAGTAGGATTTCTCATAGATTACTGTGTGGGGAATTAGGTGGGAATTGGATACATAAAAATTAACTCTATACCAAAGGGCTAAATAAGAAAATGGGCTAAGGGCATTTGAAAATTGAAGTACACTAAAACAGAAGTATAAACCTTCTTGACAAAAAGGAACTAAAGGAGTGAAGAACACATATTAAGTAAGAAACACAAGAAATATACACATAATTCTCAGTAAGATTGTTGAGATTAAGGTTTCAGGCATATCAATAAATATGAGTGGACCTAACTCACTATTAAAAGAAAAATTTTAATTTTCCTCACAAAGCAAGATATAACTATATGCTGTTTAAAGGAGCCACCTAAAACAGATTGACAAAGGCTAAAACTATGTATGTATTGAAAGATATGCTAGGCATATGGAAATAATAAGAAAACATATAGTGATCTTGATGTTAGATAAAGTAGAATTTCAAGCCTAAAAACATTAAATCCAACAAAGGATACTTTTTGTGATAGTCAGAATCTCTTCCTCCTTCCCCAGTGATTTCCATTCCCTAATCCATGGAACCCTTAGTATGTTAAATGAAGTGGCAAAGGGGACTCTGCAGATGCAGTTATGGTTACAGACTTCAAGGAGGTTATCCTGGATTATCTGGGTGGCCCCTTAAAATCATAGAACTTTTTTGTCCTGAGTTAGAGAAATGTAGTATAAAGGGTAAGTGAGAGATAGTAAAAATGTGAGAAAGACTTGACTTGCCATTAGTAATTTGAAGATGGAGGGGGCAGTGTGAAAAGGAATGCAAGAAGCTTAAGGAACTAAGAGACTCCCAGCTGATAGCCAGCAAAGACTATAAATAAAGACCTTAGCCCTGTCACCTCAAGGAACCGAACTCTGTGAACAATCTGAAAGAGCGTGAAGTGGTTCTTCCCTAGAGCCTCCCGAAGGAAATACAGCTCTGCTGACAACTTGGTATTGTGTGACCTTAAGCAGAGAACTAGCAGAACTGTGCTGTGCCCAGATTTCTGACCTACAGAATAAGAAGTAGATGTTGTTTTAAGCCACTAAATTTGTAGTAGTTTGTCAGTGTAGCAATAGAAAACTAATATACTTGTTAATATGAAAATCCACAAGTTACAAGGTAGATAAAATAGTTATGTACCAAAGAACACAGTAACCAACTTTATGAAGCAAGAATTAGAAGAGATTCAAGGAGACATAGATTGAAATATGTTACCAGTACGAGAATAACATAACACCATACTCAGGGTAAGACATTTGAGGTGCACAAAATTGAGTAAGATTATAGAAGACCTAAATATAATCAATAAGGTGTATCATAACTTTTGAACTTTACATCCCAATAGTAGCAACTGCACCTTCTTTCCAAGTGCACATGGAACATTCACTAAATTGATCATATATTATGTCATGAAGAAACTTAATGAATTCTACAGAGTAGATGTATTACAAACAACTCTTCCCTGATTGCAATGCAGCATTAAACCTAGAAATTATAACAAAATCAATAAGCTAAGGCACTTTTCACTTGGAAATTAACCTTATTTTCAGCAACTCCTGGGTGAAAGGAAAGGAGAAAAACAAATTGCAAAATTTCTGAAAATTTGATGGAAACATCATTAGAATCTATGGGATATATTTAAAACCGTGATCAGGAAATAGTGATCAGGAAATTCAACACCATAAACACATTTATTAATAAAAATAAAAGGATAAAAATATACACACTGAATTCCAAGCACAAAAAGCTAGCAAAGGAACAAAGTTAAGTCAAAAGAAAACACAAGGAAAAAAACATAAAAGCAGAAAACAGAGAAGAAAAACATAAATTAATATAATTTCTATGTGTATGTTTTAATTAATAGATAAAACACTAACTTCATTGTAAGGACTGATTGGAGAAATGGTTGATGCTGAGACTGGTGCTGGGAAAGTATATAAGCCCACACTTGCTATGTCAGAAGGAGAGGATGTGCTGAGGAGTAGCTGAGGTATGGTAAAAGGAACCAGCTTAAAGGGGCTCCTGGTTCCTAAATTTGGGACCATTTAAGTATCAAAATAAATGACTATATTGATATAAATAAGTAAATGGAGAAAGGAAAGCTCTCCCTACAGTGGAATTCTAATAAATGTAGAATGAATACCAGAAAATCAGTGTTTGACAAACACCACATACTGTTTCTTGCAAGAGACATAGATGAATACTAAAATTAGAAGGTGAGAGTTTGGTGAGAACAGGATATTTGCATAATCTCAGAGTATTTCCCTTTAAGACTTATTAATTACGAAGAGGACAGTAGTAATTTTACAGTGGAGAAACGTGACCAGAACCACCTTAACCATCTGGTCCAAATTAAGCTCATCAGTAATGGGGCAATAGGTATGATCGTGCCTCTGTCATTTTTGCCAAAAATACATGAGCTGAATTAAGTATGAGGAAACAGGCAACCCACATTGAAGGACAATGCAGATAACTGTGCTTGACTCCTCAAAATCTAAAGGTCATGAAAATAAAAGTGATTTAGGAACTTTTCCAAATTAAAGGATACTAAACAGACAAAAGCAATGTATAATGCTGAATTGCATTTTGGACCAGTAAAAAAACAAAACTTTTTTCTATAAAGGACTTTAGTGGAACAATTGAAACTTGAATAAGGTCTATAGATTAGATAATAGCATTCTATCAATATTAATTTCTTGATTTTGACAGTTGAAATGTGATAATGTGAAAGAATTTGCTTTTAGAGGATAGGTATTGAAGTATATTTCTTTTTTTTTTTTTAAAGATTTTATTTATTTATTTGAGAGAGAGAATGAGAGAGAGAGCACATGAGAGGGGGAGGGTCAGAGGGAGAAGCAGACTCCCTGCTGAGCAGGGAGCCCGATGCGGGACTCGATCCCTGGACTCCAGGATCATGACCTGAGCCGAAGGCAGTCGCTTAACCAACTGAGCCACCCAGGCGCCCTTGAAGTGTATTTCTTTAACTCATACTCAAAAATAATAGTTCAGCAAGAATAATAAAACAAGGTAAATGTTAAGATTTGTAGAATCTGGTTGGAAGGTATACCTGAAATTCTTTGTGCAATTTTTGCAGTTTTCTCATATATCTGAAATTATGTCAAAACAAAGCATTAAAGTCCTAACTTTTACTAGATCTCCCCTACTCCCCCACCCCCAAATTTTGGCATTATCCTTACCACTTCCATTTTTAATGTCAATTTTTATGAAAGTCTCTTCCATCTGAATAGTATTGAACTGGAAGAAAATGCTTCTAATATAAGGAAAATTATAACCATGACCAAGTATCATAAGCTGGTACTACACTGACAAATCACCATGGGAATCTTTGCAATATTAATAATTTTCTTTGCAATATTTTGCAAATATTTTCTTTACAATATAATAATTTATAGTCAGAGCTGAATATTACTGATCTTCTAACTTTAAAAAAAAACTTTTGTAGAACATTTGCACCTGTAAAACTTAATTCTCTTCATAGAACTATAACTTATAATATCCTTTGATAATGAAAATCATGTGTTCTTACCTTCTACCTATGAGGAAATTCTTGAAGACTAATTGATTTGCTATCTATAGTTAGGGGCCTGGGACCCATGGCCATTCAGTATGTAATACTGGACATAGGATGTCAGATGGCCTCTGGAGAGAAGAAAATTCCAGTTTGGGTTAAAATTTAAATCCATTTCTCCATTCCAAAATGCTCTTTTCAAACTCTTAACCTAGATTGACTTGGTGTCTTTTTATTGTAGTCATCTAACATTCTAAATGACTTTTTTAAGGCACAGCTTCTCAATTTTAATGTAAGAATTACTGAGGAATCTTGTTAAAATACAGATTCTGATCTAGTCCACCTGAATTAAGCCCCAAAAGTATGTATTTCCAACAAGCTCCCAGGTGATACTGATGCTACTGGTCCATGACCACTTTGATTAACAAGACTCTAAGCAATTTTAAAGAGGCAATGCTTCTGTTTCCTAACCTCATTGCTATTAAACAGTTAGAAAACTAGAAAAAGGTTTCCCTTGCTCACGTCCTTCAATATGCCTCAAAAACACACAATTTTTCTTAAGCCTTCTTGACACCAGCCATTGCTTTTGGCAAAAAAGGAAGCAGTACATGGTATTTTATTTAAGGTAACATTAATAATAAAACACAATAGAAATTAACTTTATACCTATAACTTTTGTTTGAGTGTCTAGGTATAACTTTCTACTGTTTTGGGTTATATCCTGGATACACAAAAGTTACTTTGTGGATATGAGAAATTCACCTATGAAATCTGGTGTGTCTTAAAAAAAACTCACTCTATATTATTTCTTTCTATATTGCTTGGGAGTTTTGTTTTACATTGTCAGATGATATTAAATCCTGGGATAAGAGATTTATTTTAAGCTTATTAATAAGCATCTTAAAACCAAAACACAAAATGATTTTAAGAGAATGATAAAAAGTTTATTTTTGCTGAAATGATAGCTTATTTATGCTGCTTTCTAATACCATGCAGGGTTCAATTTAAATCAGACTTTCCCAGTCTCAGCACCTTTGTCATTTGGGGCCCAATAATGCTTTGTTGGGGAGGGTGAGTACTGTCCTGTGCCTTGTAGAATGTTCAGCAGCATTCCTTTAGCAGCATTCTTACCCACTTGATGTAGCCCACCCCCACCCCTCCCATCCCCCCAAATCATGACAGACTCTCTGTAAACATTGTCAAATGTCCTTTGAAGGGGGGTTATCCAGTTTAGAACCACTGCTTTAAATGAAAAGAACACAAGGTTTTAAACTTAATGTAAAAGGGAAAGGGAAGAGATTTGGGGGAATGGTATGCTATTAATGAGGTAGAGGAACTTAAATTTTCTTTGTAGGTAATGGAGAATTTTTTAGACAGCTGATCCATCATTGGTTTAGATAACATCATATATAAAGTTAGAGGCATTAACAGTATTTTCACTCTGACAAAAGCAATGTCTTACTTGGTATTCTTCATAGATTATAACATTTCACCTTTTTATTGTGGTTTAATGAAAGTAACATGATTTATATCTGATTAATACACAGGAAAAATTTGGCTTCTGTTCTATATATTTATATTTCTAAAACAACATTTAAGATTTTATTTATTTGACAGAGAGAGACACAGCGAGAGAGGGAACACAAGCAGGGGGAGTGGGAGAGGGAGAAGCAGGCTTCCCACCGAGCAGCGAGCCCGATGTGGGACTCGATCCCAGGACTCCGGGATCATGACCTGAGCCGAAGGCAGACACTTAACGACTGAGCCACCCAGGCGCCCCTGATTTTTTTTTTTTTAAAGATTTTATTTATTTGACAGGGAGACACAGCGAGAGAGGGAACACAAGCAGGGAGGAGTGGGAGAGGGAGAAGCAGGCTCCCCGCAGAGCAGGGAGCCCGATGTGGGGCTCGATCCCAGGACCCTGGGATCGTGACCTGAGCCAAAGACAGATGCTTAGTGACTGAGCTACCCAGGTGCCCCTCTAAAACAACATTTTTTAAGAGGTCAATTTTTCCCAACTTGATCTATATCCCAGCAAGGTATTTTGTGGATATTGACAAATTGATTCTAAAACTTATGTGAGGGTTGGGGGGAAGACCCAAAATAGCCAGCATAATACTTAGGAACAAAGTCAGAGGACTGATACCACCACCCAACTTCAAGACTTACTATAAAGCTACAGTAATCAAGACAGCATGGAATTGGTGGAAGAAGAGACATATAAACCAGTGAAACAGAATAGAGATCCCAGATATAGACCCATATTGTAGTCAACTGATCTTTGACAAAGGAGCAAAGAAATTTTATTAGAAGAAGGATAGTCTTTTCAACAAGTGGTGCTGAAAGAATTTGACATCTATAAAAAGAAGTGAATCTAGACATAGACATTATACCTTTCACAAAACTTAAAGTGAATTATGGATATTAAAAAAAACAGAAACTATAAAACTTGTAGAGAATAACAGAAGAAAATCTAGCTGACCATAGTTTTTTAATATATCACCAAAGCATGATCCATGAAAGAAAAACTTGATAACTTATACTTTATCAAAATTAAAAACTTCTGCTCTATGAAGGACACTGTTAAGAGAGCAAAAAGGTCACGGACTGAGAGAAAATATTTGCAGAATACGTATCTGATAAAGGGCTTCAATCCAAAATACACAAAATACTTTTAAAACTCAATGATAAGAAACTACCCAATTTTTAAAAAATGGGCCAAAGTTCAGACACCCATCCCAAAAGAAGATATGCAAATGGAAAATAAGCATATAAATATGTCATTAAGGAATTGCAGATTAAAACAATGAGGTACCATTTCACACCTATTAGAATGGTTAAAATCTAAAAAATTATCTGACAAAACCAAATGCTGGCAAAGATGTGGAACAACAGGAAGTCATTCACTGCTGATGGAAATGCAAAATTGTACTGCCATCTTGGAACACAGTTTGGCAGTTTCTTTTTTTTTAAAGATTTGTTTATTTGAGAGAGAGAGAGCATGCAAGCAGGAGGGGCAGAGGGAGAGGGAGAGAGAATCCCAAGTAGATTTTGGGCTGAGCACAAAGTGTGACGCGGGGCTTGATCCTACAGCCCTGAGATCACAACCCAAGCCCAAACCAAGAGTTAGTCGCTTAACTGACTGCACCACCCAGGCACCCCTGGAAGTTTCTTATAAAACTAAATAAACTTGGTCTTTTCATACAATCCAGCAGTATGCTCCTAGGTGTTTATCCAGTTGTGTTGAAAAGTTATGTCTGCACAAAAATCTGCACATGAATGTTTGTAGTTGCTTTATTCATAATTGCTAAAACTTGGAAGCAACCAAGATACCCTTCATGTTAAATGGACAAATTATGGTACTTCCATACAGTGGAATATTATTCAGTAAAGAAAAAGAAATGAACTATTAAACCACACAAAAAAATGAAGGAACTTTAAATACATATTGCTAAGTGAAAGAAGCCAGTCTATGAACACCACATAATTTATGATTCCAGCTCTATTCTGGAAAAGGCAAAACTATAAAGACAGAAAAGATCAATGATTGTCAGGGGTTAGAGTGAGGTAAAATAAGATGGATATGTGAAACAGGAGATTTTAGGCCAGTGAAGCTATTTGGTGTGATACTGTAATGGTGAATACATGAGGTTATGAATTTGGCAAACCCCATAGAACTTTATAACACAAACATTGAAGTTTTAATGTAAACTGTGAACTTTAGGTAATGTGTCAGTATTAACAGTTGTAACAAATGTACCACACTAATGCAAAATGTTAATAGGAGAAACTATATGGGAGAGAGAAGGTTTATAAGAACTTCAGTACTGTTACCTCAATTTCTCTGTAAACTCAAAAATGTTATAAAAATCTATTAAGTTTTTAAGAATCACTTTTTGTTTGTTACACCTTTGTTTCTAATAAACATGTAAAAATAGTGTCCATCAGTAGGAGATTGGCTTAATGAATTATTACCTCCATACTTGGAAGTATTATGCTCTACAGCCATTAAAATGAAACTCCATGTTTTATATAAAATGAAATCATTTCTTAAACAAAAGCTTAAAGTATTCTTCAGGATGTGTGTTGTATTTTAACTGAAACTAATGTTCAGGTTGCAAATACTCTTCCGAAACACACACATACCCCTCAGCATACACATTTTGGGAAGGATTTGTAAGAATTAATGGTAGTTACCACTGAGGAGTGGAACTGAAGACTTAGGGGTTAGTAATGAGGCTTATTTAAATTTTTAAAATTCTAGCCATGCTTTGTACTTAATTTTAAATGCCAGTTGTTTTTTTAAGGGTGTCTTTCTCTTCTATCCCCATTTGGTAATAGACCTTTTCCCTGTATTGAAGCCCCAACTTCTCATGTTTCTTGTCTCCCTTGAATCTCGTTTGTTTTATTCAAGCTAGCCTTACTGTTCCATATGTATGGGGAGGGAAGGGTTTGTATATTTTTAGCTGAATCATTTAGTTCCGACCAAATTGGTTCCTTTCTCTGGTTTTGTATACACATATATGTAACAGATTATGTTCAGTATAGGATGGACCAAAAATGCTTTGTAAAAATTCTTAGTCAAATACTGCAAAATTCAGAATTTTTCATTTTTTTAGAACAAGTGTATTTATTATATACTTAATAACATCCCCCAGAGGATTGAGCAGCATCTCTCCTTCTTTCAAGCACGTTAATAATTCTACAGTGAATATATGAATATTCACAGAAAGTGGGTTTAAAATAAAGAGTATAAAAATCTCCATGTTAGTTTAAGCCAGGTTTTATCAACAAATGAGTTAGGAAAAAAGTTCAATATCTAGGATAATTTTTCAGAATTGTGGAAAAGTGATTGTGGACCTATGTAACTTATTTTTTCTTTAATTGTTATCTAATTCACATATCATAAAATTCACCCTTTTAAAGTGTACAAATCAGTGTTTTTTAGTATATTCACAAGGTTATACAGCTAACACCATCTAATTCTGGAACATTTTCTTCACCTCAAAAAGAAACTCCATACTCATTAGCGGTCTGCCCCATTCCCTCTAGCCCCTGGCAACCACTAACCTACTTTCTGTCTCTATAGATTTGCCTATTTTGGGCATTTCATATAAATCAAGTCATTCAATATGTATCATTTTGTGTCTGACTTCTTTCATGTAGCATAATTATTTAGATTTTTATTTATTAGAGAGAGAGCGATGGGGGAGGGGCAGAGGGAGAGGAGAGAGAGAATCCTAAGCAGACTCTGCGCTGAGTGCAGAGCCTGACATGGGGCTTGATCTCACGACCCTGAGATCATGACCTGAACAGAAATCAAGAGTCAGATGCTTAACTGACAGAGCCACCCAAGTGCCCCTCACTTAGCGTAATATTATTAAAGGTTTATCCATGTTGTGCATATAGCAGTACTTCATTCTTTTTTATGGTTGAATAATATTTCACTGTATAAGTAATACCACATTTTGTTTATCCATCATCAATTGATGGATATTTGAGATGTTTCCACTTTTTAGCTAATAGGAATAATACTGCTATAAAATTCATATACAAGTTTTTGTGTGGATATATGTTTTCAGTTCTGTTAGATACTATATCAAGGAGTAGAATTTCTGGGTCATGTGGCAACTCTGTATTTTAAACTGTTTGATGAAATGTCAGATATTTTCCAAAGTAGCTCTATCATTTTATATTCCCATTAGAATCATATGAGGGCTTCAGTTTCTCTACATCTTCACCTGTTATTATCTTTTTCATTATAGCCATCCTAGTGAGTATGAAATGGTATCTCTTTGTAGGTTTGATTTACATTTTCTTGATAAGTGATGTTGAGCATCTTTTTAGGCACTTATTGGCAATTTTTATATTTTCTTTGGAGAGATACCTGTTCATATCCTTTGCCATTTCTAAATTGGGTTGTCTTTTTATTGTTGAGTTGTAAGAATTCTTTATATTCAGGAAACAAATATTTTCTTCCATTCAGTGAATTGTCTTTTCCATTTCTTGATAATATTCTTTTTTTAATTTATTTTTTTAAATTTTATTATGTTATATTAGTCACCATTCATTACATCATTAGTTTTTGATGTAGTGTTCCATGATTCATTGTTTGCGTATAACACCCAATGCTCCATTCAATCCGTGCCCTCCTTAATACCCATCACCGGGCTAACCCATCCCCCCACCTCCTCCCCTCTAAAACCCTCGGTTTGTTGCTCAGAGTCCATAGTCTCTCATGGTTCGTCTCCCCCTCCAATTTCCCCCCCTTCATTTTTCCCTTCCTACTATCTTTTTTTTTTTTTTAACATATAATGTA
>NW_027845560.1:24286-24468 GCF_054177405.1 Leptonychotes weddellii
CCCCCCACCACTACAGCAACCCTCAGTTTGTTTCCTGAGATTAAGAATTCCTCATATCAATGAGATTATATGATACTTGTCTTTCTCTGATTGACTTATTTCGCTTAGCATAATACCCTCTAGTTCCATCCACGTAATTGCAAATGGCAAGATTTTGGTTTTTTTGAGGGCTGTATAATATT
>NW_027845561.1:0-13344 GCF_054177405.1 Leptonychotes weddellii
TTTTTTTTTTAAAGATTTTATTTATTTATTTGAGAGAGAGAGAATGAGAGAGAGAGAACACATGAGAGGGGATAGGGTCAGAGGACAAAGCAGACTCCCTGCTGAGCAGGGAGCCCGATGCGGGACTCGATCCCGGGACTCCAGGATCATGACCTGAGCCGAAGGCAGTCGCTTAACCAACTGAGCCACCCAGGCGCCCATATCCTTTACACTCTTTCTAGTAATTGAGATGCACTAATTTGCCTATTATTACAGCCTTGGTCCCATTTATTTTCAATGTAGCCAGCTGGGTTATGAATCTGTGCTAGTCTTGGTAATTTGTTTTATTTATTTGATCAACTTAGAATGATAAAATGTATATGAAAATGAACAATAAATGAGTTATTCCATTCAGATCTCTGCCCTATTGTTATATTTGCAGAAACATTCATTTTAAATTAATATATCATTTTAGCCTTCTGCTCCATATAATTTTATTTAGTTGAAAGCACTTATCTGACATTGTATTATATACTTAAAATTTTTTTTGTGTGTATAACATCTGTCTTCTCTACTAGAATATAAATCCCATATGGACAATAACTTTGTTTTGTTTGCTGCTATATTATTAGCTCTTAAAAAGATAAATATGACAGAGTAGGAATTCAATAAATATATAATAAATGAATAAATAGAAATTTAGTTATCTTCACATCTCTAACTAATCCCTTTATAAAACCAATGTTAACTGGTGTGGAGCCTGTCATGATTTCCTCCTTCAAATATATTTGTTGTTACATTTAGTTTGCTTATTTTTAATGGCATCATTGTAATACTTGCATATTTCAAGTTGGACATCCATTTAATTAAATTTATTCACCTTTGTATTAGCATTTCTATGGGACAGACTTCCAAGGTGAAAATGCTCGATCAATGTGAGATATGAATACATATTGAGAGATTACTTTTAAAAATGTGACAATTTATGTTTCTAAGAGTAATTTAAGAGAATTAACATTTCGCTACACTCTCTAAAATTATTTACCTGATACATGATGAATAGTATGACAACAGGTTTTAATTTTTACCTCCTTGTCTACTGGTAAAAATAACATTTTCATGTGACCAATGGATAACTGCCAAAGTTATTTATTCCACACAGGAGTTGGAGCTATAACCTTGGCCTTATCAATACCTACTTAAACTGAAAGTAGATTATATAAGGCTTATTAATAAACCCAGAAAGTTCAAATATGGCTGTCTGAGATGGTAAAATGACTATACATTAAAATGAATGTATATTAAAATTAGGAATAATCTTCTCATGTAAATTGGAAGGCAAATAGGTATGAGTACATGAATAATAATATGTTCTGTATTAAAGAGTTTACATATGCATTTTCTTACTTTGACAAGTTAAAAACTTATATTTACTTCCCAACAGAATTATAATTTTAACTAACATAAAATAGTTGAGGAAAAGTATTAAATCCCAAAGTGATTTCAAGAGTGGATATTTATTTAAGATGTTAGATATAATCACAAGGTCATGTCCTGATTGGTTCTTTTGAAAGCTAATGAAAACAGACTTGGCAAATCCCTTTTCTGGTTTTTCTTTCCTAAGAATTTTTAAAATCCTTCAGCCTGTTGAACACCTTTTCACCCACTTCAGTCAATAGAAACTGTAGTTTTATAAGATTATTGATTATATCTTACTTCCCAAATCAAGGAAGTTTTTATCAATAATCTAATACATCATATTCTTACAAATACTTTAACTGTTCTTGATTTTATAGTGTTTTCCAGATGTTTCATATTTCAGATAATTTCTAAACACATTTTAAGATAATTTTCAATCTATGTCTTATTGGCTTTAGGAGTTTGTAATTCATTTCCTCTTTTTCCTCTTTTCTGCTGTACTCTCATTAAACAATATCTTCATTAAAGATTTTCTAGAAGATAAAAGGTGACTGATAAATATTACAGGTTTGTCAGTAAGTTTTTAAATGGGGCCTTTGGTAAGTAACCAACTCTAAGTTTCCATTTCCTACACCTCACATGTGCATAATAGTTGCTTTAAGTGGTATACAAATGGTTGGCACATTGTAAATGCTTCTCTGTGTAATTTAACATCTTTGGTTTTCCGAGTGGTATTAACCAATTGATTATTGTAACAATTCTTAACTAAAGATCACTGTTTTAAGAATGTTTAAATACTGTCCTATTGTTCAGTTACTTCTATTTCCTTTATTATGATTATCTATTTTATCATGCTTAGAAATTATTTTAAAAAGCACAAAAATGGTGTATTGTGATGCATTACTAATAAAGACCTAAACAAATTATTTTCCTTTCTAAGAGAATATTCTACTGGAGAACTGTAGATAAACCATATTCATACTTAAAAGGTTTCAGATTATTGATGTAAAGGTATTAGATCAGGCTCAATAAATAATACATTGAAGTGTGTTTCTGGAAAATGTTAATATTTACTTCAATTTTAATCATTTTGGAATAGTGTGCAAATAAGATTAAGGGAAGGGGTCACACACTTCAAATCTTCAGTTCTGGATAAAATCCCTCTCACCTGAATATTACAGTGTTTCCCAGTCATTTTACAAGTCTACACTTCACTTGATTTTCAAGGGCTTATGATATCCGGTCACCATCTCCAGTCATTTACTTCTCCCTCCTTTATCCCCTGCTAACTATAGACATGATCGAGTATCTTCCTCTCTTCTGCTCATGCTGTTTCTCTTGAAATACGAATTATTTCACCTAACCTCCAAACACTGACATATTTTCAAGGCTCCATCTTACATCTCTCCGCCTGCACTTCACGACCACTGAAAGATTGTCTATTGCTAATATCACTTTCTTTAAAACTTTTACTCATATCCTGTTACGAACTGGAACTTAACTAGTTTTCTGTGGGTATCTCAGTTTTTGAGATTGTAAATTGTGGGGAGAGGAAACTGGGTGGGAGCCAGGTCATCGGTGTCCATAATATCTGGCTGAAAGGAAACAACCTATACCTATTAATTATTTAATTATTATTTAATTATTTATACTACTGCTCAATTGCTGTACTTTACACCTTAAAACTATTTTGGAAAGTATTCTGGGGAAAGTATTATAAAAACACATTATTTGATGCAATTAAGTTTAGATAAACCCAGAAGCAGAACAATAACATGGTCATTAATGGGGTTTGGGCTATGCAGAAAGCCAACATAAACAATATAAAAACCATTTTACTTAATTACTTCTGGAAATAATAATAAATATTTTGAAATTTTAAAAAAGTATAATGCTCACCATCACACACTATTATTTTATCACAAAATAAAAATTAGATGATTCCCGAGTAGAACACTTTAAACTGCTTAAGAGAAATTGAGCAAAAATATCATCAGACATTTATTAAATGTATAA
The DNA here is from genome assembly GCF_054177405.1 of Leptonychotes weddellii. Taxonomy (NCBI): domain Eukaryota; kingdom Metazoa; phylum Chordata; class Mammalia; order Carnivora; family Phocidae; genus Leptonychotes; species Leptonychotes weddellii. The sequence goes on from NW_027845561.1 coordinate 3,415, forward strand.
TTATGCAAAATTTTCTCCAATTATGATACATGCAGTCTTGCATTTTATTTATACTCCAAGAATTTATAATCAAAATGGCAGGGCTGGCAGACACAAAGATGCAATGAAAATGCATTAAATAAGTACAAATATAAACTAAAAATTCACTTAATAACATTTCTGTCTTACATAATATTTTAAAATTAGAACGAATTTGCATAAGAAAGAGTAGAGTAGTAATACAAAGAACACAGAGGTAAAACATTCTATGTTTCAAAGTACGTTTGCTTTGTTTTTTAAAATAGAGAAAATAATTGTTCTTGCTAAAAAATAGTCTTGGTTCATCATTTCTTTAGAATTTTGTGTCTTCTGTTTCATTATTAACTTTGTCACTCCTTCCCATTCCCTCTGAAGTGTTTTTGTATAGTTTGAATTCTATATTTTTTCTTGGTATTTCTTGTTATTTTCTTGTTTCATCTCACTTATGCTTATGTGGGGGAATATTATAGAATGTGCTGCTATAGAATGTGTGAATTGTTCTAGACTTCCTTCACTTATATCATAAGGCCTGTTGGCCTTCTATCTTGAGGAGCTGGGCAAAGTGTACCATCTACTTTTCTAAGACTGAGTATTCAAGGAGGTATTAGAGAAGGCAACAGGGATAAGTAGGGCTAATCTATGGCTGATACTTTGTTAGCAAACTGAGCACAGGAACTTTAGCAAACTTTTATTAAATTCCCTGTAAAAAGAATCATGAAGGAATAGCATCCATGTTGGTAAGATACCAACAATATGCTGTTCTGTTTTTCGTAGTTCAAGTTATTAAGCATTTTCTCTTTCCTTGTTTCTCTGGTGCTTCTCTGTCTATATATAGAGAAAAATTATATGTATATGTAATATATAATGTATAAAGCTGATAATTTACTAAGAATTATGGTTCTATCTTTTATTTTAAAGATTTTATTTATTTATTTGACAAAGAGAGACACAACGAGAGAGGGAACACAAGCAGGGAGAGTGGGAGAGGGAGAAGCAGGCTTCCCGCGGAGCAGGGAGCCCGATGCGGGGCTCGATCCCAGGACCCTGGGATCATGACCTGAGCCGAAGGCAGATGCTTAACCGACTGAGCCACCCAGGTGATCCAAGAATTATGGTTCTATCTACACATATATAATTCTCCTATACTGAGAAGTATGCATTGTACAGGCCCCATGCCTTCGCATGGCTTACATAATACTTGCCACATAATGATGATTTAAATGTAATATGCATGCCATGTGTATGCATACACACACACACATTGTTTTTATATTAATATTTTGTATATATACACAGCATATATTTGTTCATTCCTTGTTGGATTAGGGAAAGGAAAATTTTGTGACTTGCCTTTAGCCAACCATTTTTATCCAAAAGACAAGTGAAGCTTTTCCAACTGCCAGATTCTAGCTATTTGCAACACATAATTAAATCCTATCAGGAAGAAACAGTATACGAAATTTCTTTTACTATGAATCTGTTGAGATAATTTAGAGTCATCTCCTAGAGCTAACGGATTTAAAACAGTACAATTCTAATCAATTATATAAACAAATATAGTATTTTAGCTAGAATATTTGGTATCAAAATATTGTAACAACCTAAATAGCTTAGATCCTGTATCTGAAAATAAAAAGAAAACATCTATGCACTGCACACACATTTATATTTATGTATATATATATACGCATATATAAAATATTATGTTATTTTTGGGGTAAAACTGCTTTATTTCAATTATCATAGCTGGAAATATGTCTGGATCTACCCAAGTTGAAAGGAACCAGATGATAATAAATCTCACTTTTCCGACTGATGGTAAGGTAGTGGTGTCCGGTACTGGGTATTCCAGGTTTTCCATATTCGGAGAGGGTTTCAATTTGCCTGCATTAAATTTCCCAATAATTTCCATCCATTTTCCCCCAAAATATGTGCATACTCAAGCTAAATTCAAAGCTATAATTAGCTAAGATAAAGATTAATGAGATTTTAGAAAAACAAAGATGACTTGCAGTACAAACTGTCTCCATTATAATTATAGTGTGGTGTTCTGGTCACTAGTGTATTTTAAAACAACAATTTTGTAAGAAATCATAACTCATTCATTTTAGTTAGAGCTCAGCTGTAGAACCAGATTTCTAGCTTCAAAATGACAGGAACTTCCAGGAGAATAAAACATATTGATTTAGCACTGAAAATCCTTCTTCTTTTAATCACTGCCATGTGACCTGTCTGGAAGGGTGGCTATGACTCAATCTGATACAAATGTTGTTGATTGGAAGCAAAGTAATGAAAGTTAAACAGAGTGGCAGGTTGTCAGCACAGATTCTCTCTGCTTCCCAGTATGTGTTGTACAAGGCCCCACGGCTCCAATATGGCTTATATAATGCTTACAGCATAATAATGATTTAAGTGAGGACGCTCACTCTCATATTCAGGCTTGATTTACTGCTTGAGCCAGGATAATCCCTTTTAGAATGTCTGGAACAGCAGGTTGTCCACTAATATGCATAGCATTGAGTTCTATTTTTAAAGTCACTGCTTCTCAGCAAGTGATATGTTTCCCTAAAGATTCACAACTAGAAGCATTGTCCTGAAGAAAAATCCTTCACACATTGCTTTTCTATTAACTCACAAGCAAACTACAGTGTTGGAGGCTAAGATGATGGGTTTCTGTTTTAAAATTTACAACTATACATTGCAAGTTTTCTTTTGAAAAATAAGAATGCGAACTATGGTAACAAAATGTATGATCGGTTTGTTTTCCCTGTTAGGAACTGCTTAAATATTTACTGATCCAATTAAAAGAGTAGAAACTCTGGTTGCACTGCATAAAGTTGTTTTATATTTTTTAGTGGCTAGTACCACATGCTCTCTTTATAAATAGTAGTCAGGACTTTTCCTTTGGGCAAGGTTTTCCATTATTAAACTTTCCATGCCTTAAAAACAAAATTCTTTCTGGCTATATAATGGGATATGCCAAATTGCTAATGGAAGGAACAGTTTTCATACAGTACACACATATACACACACGCATACACATGTACACACTAATGTACATACATATAAAAACGCAAATGTAGATATGACTTAACCATATTCTGCAGTTCATGATTAATTTCATTGCTCTGTACTAGGAAAAATCTTGGCTCTACTTTGATTTTTCTTTTCCTCTCCAATTCATCACATTCTTATTCCCTTCATCTCTATATGTACCCATTCTAATCTGGTTACTATATGTGAATGATTATGCATGTGTTATATAAACTATGTAGGGCTGGTTTGGGCACATGGATTCAATGTGTATATATATATATATACATATAATATATATATACACATTATATATATATATATATAATGGGGGTTTTCCTCAAGATTACTTTCTGTTTCTTAGCTTTTTCAACACAAATCTATCCATTTTGTTACACGTCAGGGATGATATTCCATATTCTTAACAATTTATGGCATGAGAACCAAACAATCATAATTGATAGTGGCAGCAAACAATAGTTGAAGCCATCTATCCAAGTGCCTCCTGGCTGAATATCAGGTCTGTTGAATGGGCCTTGTGTAATTTCAATAAGGATTGTCATACTGCATTACAGAAATTTGGTTTTATATGTTACAACTATCTCATTTCAATTTTTAAATCATCTTTTTTCTCTTGGTGACTCTGTGAATGAACAGAATTTTTTTAATGGTTCTTAGGGGTTCCTTTACTACTTGCCTTATTGGGTCTCATTTAGAAAATCTTTTCCAGCCCTGAGGTCATAAACATAGGACCTTTATTTTCTTCTGAAAAAGTATAATTTTGCCTTTCAAGTTTAAAAATTAATGAACTATAAATTGATGTGTGTGTATGGTGTGAAAAAAGAGTCTGATTCACGTTTTTCACCATTCAACATGAAGTAAAAACTCTCCCCAGTAATCTTCAGTGCTAGTTCTATCATAAAATTTCCCTTTATGTGTGGCATTGTCCTGCTCTTCAAGAGGAAATACTGCCCATGTCTTACCATTAAGTGCGATACTTGATGTTGTTGCTGAAGCCATTGTATTTTAATAGTAATGACTCCGTGTGGATGTAAAAGTTCTTCATACCCATAATTTTCTAAAAATTATAGTTTTATCTTGACTGTTAAATTCAATCATTTTTTTTCTAGTTTTATTGACATGATCACATAAGTTTTGCCCTTATTTTTATTTTTTTAAGATTTTATTTGACAGAGAGAGACACAGCGAGAGAGGGAACACAAGCAGGGGGAGTGGGAGAGGGAGAAGCAGGCTCCCTGCGGAGCAGGGAGCCTGATGTGGGGCTCTATCCCAGGACCCTGGGATCATGACCTGAGCTGAAGGCAGATGTTTAACTGACTGAGCCACCCAGGCCTCCCAAGTTTTGCCTTTATTAATAAAGAGAACTTTAGTGAATGTTTTTCTAATGTTAAAACAACTTCCATCTCTGGGAACAAACTCATTGTCAACTTTGCCAAAACACAGTATCTTTTCTGTATATTGCTTGACTAGGTTCCCTAATTTTATCTTTAGTATTTTGGCATTAATATAAATTAATGAGATTTGCTTTTCATGTGTAATCCTTATCAAATCTGGATGTCAAGTTTATGTGAACTCCATAAAAGGAGTTTTGGAATATGCTTTTTTCTTTATTCTACACCCTGGATTAGTTTGAAGATCTATGGGATTATATTTTGCCTCACAGTTTTATTGGTCTTATTGGTAAAACTGTCTCACTTAGAGTTTGCCTTGTAAGGAGTTTAGAATATGCTAGACATTGTCACTCAATTGTTCAAGTCTCTTAAACTCCCCTTCATACATTCCATTTTCTTGCTGTGATTCTTTTTGATAACATTTTTTTTCAAATCTATCTTCCATTTGACTAAATTTGTGTTCTATTTTCCTAGTCTACTACTTAATCTCATTCCTTTAACTTTTGATTTCAAATATTTCACTATCTTAATTCCTAAATTGTCTCCCAATTTTCTACTTTTTAAAAAATATTTTATATCCCTGTTGTATTTTTGAAGTACTTTAGAAAGAATGTATTTTATTCTATTCTGGTTCTGGTAACTGCCATATCTAAAGATTTTACAAATCCACATCCTCTGTTTTTGCTGTGGCTTGTTGGGAAGTAATAATATTTTCATGTTTCTACACAGTTACAGGCTTCCTGAACACAGAAAACTGGAACCTATGTCTTAGTACAAGCCTAGGAAGTTAAAAGATGATAAAATAGAGAACTCCAGAAAGATTTGCCTCCCCAAAGGCATACATTTACATTCAAAAGGGGAATCCAGAGTTGATCATTAACACACCAAAGGATTTGGTTTGTTTGTTTGTTTTTAGGAAGACTTGGTTTTTCCCTCAGCGAGTTGATAAGGAGGTCAGCTATCCAATATATACTCCCATGTTCTTCATTTGGGGAGCTTCTCCTATATCACCTTCCTTGGTGTACATTCCAGGAATAACCATCCACATCTCATCACATCACTCTGAAAGGGGAAAATATGGAGTAGGCAATTTATGTTGTTACTGCTATAATAGTTTGCCTTGATTCTGAAATCTTGTTTTTGTTTTCAAAATAAATAAAAATAAAGGCAATCTATGGAATGGGAAAAGATATTTGCAAATGACATATCTGATAAATGGTTGGTATCCAAAATCTATAAAGAACTTATCAAACTCAACACCCCCCAAAAACAAATAATCTAATTAAAAATGGGCAGAAGACATGAACAGATATTTTCCCAAAAAAGCATACAGATGGTCAACAGACACGAGAAAAGATGCTCAACATCATTGATCATCAGGGAAATACAAATCAAAACTACAATGAGATATCACCTCACACCAGTCAGAATGGCTAAAATCAGCACACAAGAAACAGCAGGTGCTCATGAGAGTGTGGAGAAAGGGGAACCCTCTTGCACTGTTGGTCTATTTATGGGAATGCAAAGTGGCGCAGTCACTGTGGAAAACAATATGGAGGTTCCTAAAAAACGTAAAAACAACTACCCTATGATCCAGCATTTGCAGTACTTGGTATTTACCCAGATTTTTTTTTTCTTTTTTTTTTTTTTTACTGTGAAAATCTTTTATTATTGTCTCTTGTGGCAAAATAACATTTTGTACAAGTAAGTCACCTAGTTTACTTTGGACACAAAGACAATACAAACTGGAATGAGAATCTTAGGTGAAGGGGAAAGAGGAGGAAGGACAGATCATGTCATTGATGTTTCTTATATTCTGTGAAAAACAGATTTACAGGGGGAAAAAATAGACTCTCACAACTTCAATGACTACATGATCCTTTGTAAAACAAGGGGTAAATCTGCCTCCACCAGGCCCTTCTTGTGACAAAGATGTTCTGTAACATGGAATGTGAGGAAATGATGAGTCGATGATCAGGTGTTTACAGCAGGTAAATACCTGGTATTTTGTCCAGAATACAAAAATACTAATTCAAAGGGATACATGTACCTCTCTGTTTATAACACCATTATCCACAATCGCCAAATTAAGGAAACAGCCCAAGGGTCCATTGACTGATAAATGGATAAAGAAGATGTGGTACATAGGCATACACAATGGAATATTACTCAGCCATAAAAAAGAATGAAATCTTGCCATTTGCAACAACATGGATGTACTTATACAGTATTATGCTAAGTGAAATAAGTCAGAAAAATACAAATATCATGATTCCACTCATATGTGGTATTTAAGAAACAAATGAGCAAAGGGAAAGAAAAAAGAGAGAGAGGCAAACCAAGAAACAGACTCTTTATTACAGAGAACAAACTGATGGTTCCCAGAGGGAAGGTGGTGGGGGGGGAGTGGAGGAAATAGAGGATGGGGGTTAAGAAGTCCATTTGTTGTGATGAGCACCAGGTGTTGTATGGAAGTGTTGAATCACTATATTAGACACCTGAAACTAACGTTACATTGTGTTAACTAAATGGAATTTAAATAAAAACTTAAAAAATAAAACTTATTAATGACTTCTCTGATGTTTTTACTGTGAGGTATTAATTTTTTTTCTCAAAAACCTGTTCAAATTCTTTGAGGCTTGGGTAAAGGTGAACTACACAGAAAATTTTTCTTTTTTTCTTTTTTTAACACATCTCAGGGTATTGCTTCTAGTGGTATAATTGTAAGCAAATGGTTAAACTTTCTCTGCTTCAGTTTTCTCAGTTATAAAATTTAAATAAAAACATTTATGTCATTTTTGCATAAATAATAAAAATATTAAATATATAAACAGTGCCTAAAAATAATCAGTGATCTATTAATGTTGTTATAAATATTCTACTATATTAAAATTTTATCAGCTAACTTTAAAACATCTAATTAGGACTATTTAGAAATGTTTGCCAAATGTTTCAAATTATCTTTATATCATAAAAAGTAAGAACAATGGGATAATATATTATGATCAACTATTTGCACAGCATTCTTCAAGTCACTATAGACATAAAAATGTAAGACTAATTCCCTCCCTGCATGATTCTGTAATCTAGATGGGAGATACGGCATATGCATATAAAAAGAATAAGCAACAATTTAAATAAAAGTATGGTACCTACTAAATTAACAGAGATGGCTATGAGAACTTTTAGGAGGAATGAGAGGTGAGTATAGACTAGAGTTGCTGAGGAAGGCTTTAAGGAGAATTCAGACTCTTAGAAACATTATTGTAGCTAAGTTATTACATTGTAAAATAACAGAATATTATGTAGAGATAAAATGGGATATTTTAAATCTCTAAAACAACCTTTAAGTTTGGGTAAAATTCAATATGGGAGAAAAAAATTAAAATATATAAAAATGTAGACTACTGGGAAAAAAGCAGAAAGGGGAAGAGAAACAACGACAAGTAGGATAAATATAAAACAAGCATTTATGACAGATGTATAGCCAATCATACCTGGAATTGCATTAACTATAAAAAGACTTAACTCAAAGTCAGATATTAAACAGAATAAAATAATTCTCAACTGTATGTTGTTTAAACATACATAATCACACACACGTTTTAAATACCAAAAAAAAAAAAAAAGGATTTAAAATCGATTTCCAAGAACCTTAAGAAAATTTTAAATTCCAAGAGACACCAAGACACATAATAAAATAGGAAGGCACACTATGTTCTTAGAGATAGAATCTCAGTATCATAAAGATTTCAGTTCTCACTGAAGAGAGATAAACTTAATTTTAACTCAGATTCAGTCTAAATTTCATGTGGAACTTGTTTTAATTTTGAAGGATGTGAAGATTTTAGTTAATAAAAAGTATAGTTGTTAAGAACTGTGAAACTCTGAGATTTTATCCAACTTGCAAACTGACAAATTAGCTTACCAGAGCTTCAATATTCTTGCAGAAGACACAAGAATCCTGAGCTCAGAAACAAAGAATATTATCACACACAATGATAGCAGTTGTTACATTATTTATGTTTCTTTGTACCAGAGCTCTTGTTCCCAGAGGGTAACAGGAGGAGGACCAGATGACAAATGCATAAACAGTTGGTTACATTATAGAAGAGAAACTCTGGGTTAAGAAAAGAGGAATATTTTATAATGGGCATTCAACTTGCCTACTCTATGTTCTGAAGGAAAAAAAAAAAATCTTTTTCACTGAGCAAGAAACATGCCTGTCCTTTGCTTCACAGGAAGATCCTATCCCCATCTTCTAAGCCTGTTCTATATAAGCACCTAGAACATATGAGCTACCTTTCATTCATATTTTAAACCTTTTTTTTTTTTTTACTTTGCAGTAATTTTAAACCTATAGAAAAGATTTACCAATTGTCAATTCTTACATTTACCTTCTATCTCCACAACCCCACCCATCTCTTCTTTCTCCACCCCCCCCCACGCCCCTTCATTTGGTCTCTTTTTTAGCCATTTGAAGGTAACTTAAAGACATAAGGCTATATTATCTCTTAACACTTGTGTATCTTTTTTTTTTTTTTTAAGATTTATTTATTTGAGAGAGAGAGAGAAAGCAAGTACACATGGGGGAGGGGAAGGGCAGAGAGAGTTTTTGGCAGACTCCATGCTGAGTGTGGAGCCCAATGTGGGGGATCCCACGACTGGAGATCATGACTTGAGCTGAAACCAAGAATAGGATGCCCAACAGAATGTGCCACCCAAGTGCCCCAAAACTTCAGTGTATATTCCTTAAAAATCACTGTATAACCATCAAATTCCAGTAATTAACATTTATGTAATACTACCTTTTAATCCACAGACTATTTGATTTCACGAAATGTTACAATAAATTCTTTTATGGACCCAGGAGCTAATCCAGTACCAGTAAACATTTAGTTGTTTCAAAATATATCCTGGATATATATCCATATTTCATAACATGACTCCCATTTTAGCATTCTGACCCCTGACACCATCATTGTCCAATAATCTTTCTTAATTTTAAGTACTTTTATTTATTTATTTATTTATTTATTTAAGATTTTATTTATTTGCGAGAGAGAGAATGAGAGACAGAGAGCATGAGAGGGAGGAGGGTCAGAGGGAAAAGCAGACTCCCTGCTGAGCAGGGAGCCCGATGTGGGACTCGATCCCAGGACTCCAGGATCGTGACCTGAGCTGAAGGCAGTCGCTTAACCAACTGAGCCACCCAGGCGCCCATCTTTTATTTATTTATTATTATTTTTTTATTTATATATTTATTTATTTTTTATTCTTATGTTAATCCCCATACATTATATCATTAGTTCTAGATGAAGTGTTCCATGATTCATTGTTCGTGCACAACACCCAGTGCTCCATGCAGAACGTGCCCTCCTCAATACCCACCACCAGGCCAACCCATCCTCCCACCCCCCTCCCCTCTAGAACCCTCAGTTTGTTTTTCAGAGTCCATCGTCTCTCA
>NW_027845562.1:0-2125 GCF_054177405.1 Leptonychotes weddellii
GCAAATTCCTTTAGTTTTTGTTTGTCCTGAAAGCTTTTTATCTCTCCTTCCATTTTCAACGTCAGCCTACCTGGATATAGTATTCTTGGCTGCAAAATATTTTTCTCATTTAGTGCTCTGAATATATCATGCCAGTCCTTTCTGGCCTGCCAGGTCTCTGGATAGGTCTGTTGCCAGTCTAATGTTTCTACCATTGTAGGTTACAGATCTCTTGTCCCGAGCTGCTTTCAGGATTTTCTCTTTGTCTCTGAGACTCGTAAGTTTTACTATTAGATGTCAGGGTGTTGACCTATTTTTATTGATTTTGAGGGGGGGTTCTCTGTGCCTCCTGCATTTTGATGCCTGTTTCCTTCCCCAAATTAGGGAAGTTCTCTGCTATAACTTGCTCCAAGATACCATCTGCCCCTCTCTCTCTTTCTTCTTCTTCTGGGATCCCAATTATTCTAATGTTGTTTCATCTTATGGTATCATTTATCTGTGGAATTCTGCCCTCGTGATCCAGTAGTTGTTTATCTCTCTTTTTCTCAGCTTCTTTATTTTCCATCATTTGGTTTTCTATATCACTAATTCTCTCTTCTGCCTCTTTTATCCTAGCAGTTAGAGCCTCCATTTTTGATTGTACCTCATTAATAGCCTTTTTGATTTCGACTTGGTTAGATTTTAGATCTTCTATTTCTCCAGAAAGTGTTTCTCTAGTATCTTCCGTGCTTTTTTCAAGCCCAGCTGGTATCTTTATAATCATCATTCTGAACTCTAATTCCAACATCTTATTAATGTCTGTATTGATCAGGACCCTGGCAGTCGGTACTGCCTCTTGTTCTTTTTTTTGAGGTGATTTTTTCTGTCTTGTCATTTTGTCCAGAGGAGAATAGATGAATGAGAGAACAAAATGCTAACAGGGTAACAACGACCCCAGAAAAATATACGCTGAACAAATCAGAGGAGACCTGAAACTGGGGGAAAACAAAGGGAAAGAAAGAAAAAAGAAAAAGATTAAAAAATATATATGATCAAATATGATCAGTCTGGTGAATAGATCAGTGCCACACAGTAGATTTTTGGCATATTTTGGTCTGTTAGAAGAAACTGCTCCCAAAATTTTAAAGAAAGAAAAGCTTATATATGTACAAAAATAAGGGTAAATACGATGACGGGATGGAATATGACTGTAAAGATGAAAATTATAAAAGATTTTATAAAAGGAATTGATAAGAAGTTGGTTGAAAAAAGAAAGAAGAGAAATTAAAAAAAAAAAGGGAGAGAATGTGATCAGGCAGGAGATTAGAACAAAGCCATACACTAGAGATTTAGGGTATATTTTGGTCTGTTAGAAGAAACTGTATCACAAAATTTTAAAGAGAGAACAACTCATATATATACCAAAAATAAGGTTAACTCCTATGAAGGGATAGAATATGACTCTAAAAATGAAAAAAAGGATTTTTAAAGAAGGGATTGATAAGATGTTCGTTGAAAACGGGAAAAAGAAAAATTAAAAAAAAAATAGAAGAAGAAAAAAATTAAATTAAAAAAATTAACTTTGAAAGACTAAAGAATCATGGTAAAAAAGCCATGAATTCTATGTGCAGTATTCCCCTAGCTCTGGAGTTCTGCCGTTCTCATTGATCGGTAAACTTGGTCTTGGCTGGCTGTTCTCACTGATCTTCTGGGGGAGGGGCCTGTAGCCATGGTTCCCAAATGTCTTTGCTGGAGGCGGAATTGCCCTGCCCTTGCCGGGTCTGGATTAAGTAATCTGCTCGGGTTTGCTCTCAGGAGCTTTTGTTCCCTGCAAGCTTTCCGTCCAGCTTTGGAGGAGGAGAGTGAAAATGGCGGCCTCCCAATCTCCACCCCGGAGGAGCCAAGAACTCGGGGCCCCGCTCCTCACTGCGCCCCCAGAGAAAAGCCGTCAGTCACTCCCGTCTCCCCGGTCTCCGGCCGCACTCTGTGCTCCCCCGGCCTGTGACCGCGCGTTTCTATCTCTGGCACCCGACCCCATGTGGAGTCTCCAAACCCCGCAGATCCCTGCGGTGCACTCCCGTGCGGCTCCTCCCGGGGGAGGAAGGTGAGTCTCCCCGGATCTGCCGCTTTTGGGTCCCTGCTGGAGGAGCAGGGGCCCGACTGTGCC
>NW_027845563.1:0-263 GCF_054177405.1 Leptonychotes weddellii
GACCTGGGCGGCCGTTCGGGTGGGGGTGCCACCCCGGGCGTGATGCTCAGTGGTCAGTCTTGCTGTGGACGGGCTCAGAGGACTGTGCAGCGGGGGGCAGGTGGCAGGGCAAAGCCTCCAGGGGGGCCCCCAGGATGACTGCTGAGATGCAGCTTCTGGGCCTAACGGGACCGATCTGTGTCCTTAGAGGTCTCCCCGCTGCTCCCTACAAGGGCACCACGGACACAGATGTGGACCTCCACGGGCAGGTCTCCCTCGTGCCT
>NW_027845564.1:0-263 GCF_054177405.1 Leptonychotes weddellii
GAGGGACTAAATGTTTTCTCTGTTCTTCAACTTCATAAACTTAGGCTTGAAGGTGGGAAATCAATTGTCTACAGACTGAATAGATGAATAGATGGGGGGACCATGAATGACCTCATAGATGTCTGACTGTAAAGCTCATGTTTTTTTCTACTGCCCTCCTCTGCTGAAGTGACCTGCCTCTGTCCACCCCCCTTCCTGTATGAGTTCACGAGTTCTGCCTACAACGAGAGCCATGGGAGTAAAAGGCAATGATGTCCTGCTAG
>NW_027845565.1:0-263 GCF_054177405.1 Leptonychotes weddellii
TTCTCTCTCTCAAATAAATAAATAAAATCTTTAAAAAAAAAAAAAGAATGAGTTTGGCTAAACTCTCCAGTTTTGTGCCTTTTGAGGAGACACAAAACTGCTAAAGTTTATGTTAGTAAAACCAGATGAAGAACAGATGCTTTTTGAATCCAACTTTACCTTCCTTGCAAATTCTGCAGATTCTTGGGATACTTAAAACGGTCTGATAAGCAGACCTCAGTCTGACCTGGCAGTTTCTGTTGCCCCGTGATTCCCTAAACAGG
>NW_027845566.1:0-263 GCF_054177405.1 Leptonychotes weddellii
ATCACTGCATTTCTCCATGACGATCACCTTTGTCCCTTTTATCAATGATAATTCATCCTCTCTCTCTGCCATGTAGTTAAATTTCACATAAGCAGGCATGTTGAGGTCATAGAGACGTTCCCCTGGGTCAACAAAGCTATCATCAGCAGGAGATGCAGAATCTGGCACACTATGTTTTCTTTTCACTTTTCCAATGCCTGTTCACATAAAAAAAGAGTAATAAGAAGAGAATATAAGATAATGAAAACCAAAAAACCCAATTT
>NW_027845567.1:0-263 GCF_054177405.1 Leptonychotes weddellii
TTTTTTTTTTTAAACACTTCTAAGAGGCTTTATATTAAAGATTATGTAGAACAGAACCATCTCTCAGAAACCTAGGCATGAGGAAGGAACATTGATGGGTTCTTTCTGAGGCTTTTTTCGTGGGGACAAAGAGATGACGAGAGGAAATGTTAGAACATGAGAGCATACGATACATGAAGGGAGGCAGAGGTGGGAAGAGGGTTTTCTAGCCACAAGGCCACCACATTCATGTTCAAAGAGAAGTCAGAGTGATTGGGGGGGGG
>NW_027845568.1:0-263 GCF_054177405.1 Leptonychotes weddellii
GAAGATAGATGTGGGCTGACCTTGAAAAAAAATGCTTCCATCTAGGCTAGAAAGAACCAGAGGGATAACTGGAGGGGCATGAGAACAGAATGAGCTTTGGAAAACTAGTTATGCTTTAAACTCATGCTGAGCTGACTTAATTAAATATAAGCATGTATGCATATACTTTATAAGATGCATATCATTAAACTTGAGATTCCGTCACACTGTCATCAAAGCATACATGCAGCTGGAATGACCTCAGCCATCCTGTGGTGAATCTG
>NW_027845569.1:0-263 GCF_054177405.1 Leptonychotes weddellii
AACAATTCATCTAGAACTAATGATGTAATGTATGGGGATTAACATAAGAATAAAAAAAAAAATTAAAAAAAAAAAAAAAAGAAAAGGGGAGGCTGAAACAAGGATTTCACTCACATATGTCATTTGAAGAAAGAGGACTGCCAATGTCAGCTTACTTATTAGTTTTTGCAGAAGGCATGACAATCACACTTACTAGTTTTTATTCATGAGAATAAAGAACCATCAATTTTTGTGCGCCTTTGCAAATACTTCTAGGGCATTAA
>NW_027845570.1:0-263 GCF_054177405.1 Leptonychotes weddellii
AAAACAGTGGATCTCAAATATGTAGTTTTAGACTCAATGATGTCATTAAAAATTAATTTAAATCACTTTAAAGCCAGTACATGCTAGGATTTAAGGTTAACACATTTTTCATGTGAAAATACATGAAATATATATGAAAATATCCCCAAAGAGCATGTTTGCTGGTGAAGTGATTGTTATTTGTACTTAAGCATATAAATACTGTGTTTTTAGCACTTCTAATGTTTTTAGATGATGTACCCTCTCCTACCACACTGTACCCC
>NW_027845571.1:0-263 GCF_054177405.1 Leptonychotes weddellii
TGAAAAGGAAGAAATAAAAACTGTTTCTATTCATAGATGAATGATTTTCTATACAGAAAACCCCCAAATTCTACAGAACAGATACTGGGACTCATAAGTGAAGGTATCAAACCACAAGATACATGGTCAATATAAAAAAAATCAGTTCTATATCGTAAAAGTCAGTGATTAGAAATGTAAGTTTTAGGGCGCCTGGGTGGCTCAGTTGGTTAAGCGACTGCCTTCGGCTCAGGTCATGATCCTGGAGTCCCTGGATCGAGTCC
>NW_027845572.1:0-263 GCF_054177405.1 Leptonychotes weddellii
ATACTAAAATAATCAGGAAGAAGCCTAAATAAGAGCTGTTTTGAAGAGTAGATAATACAAACAAAAACAAACAAACAAAGAGGCCGACAAGTTAGTTTGAAAAGGTAGTACCATAGCGCCCCCCCCTTATCCATGGGGGATAACGTTCCAAGCCCCCCAGTGGATGCCTGAAATTGCAGGTAACACTGAACCTTATATACATACTATTTTTTTTTCCTATACATACATACCTATGATAACGTTTACTTTATAAATTAGGCACA
>NW_027845573.1:0-2125 GCF_054177405.1 Leptonychotes weddellii
GGGGAAATCGGAGGGGTAGACGAACCATGAGAGACAATGGATTCTGAAAAACAAACAGGGTTCTAGAAGGGGAGGAGGGTGGGAGGAGGGGTTAGCCTGGTGGTGGGTATTGAGGAGGGCACATTCTGCATGGAGCACTGGGTGTTATGCACAAACAATGAATCATGGAACACTTCATCTAAAACTAATGATGTAATGTATGGGGATTAACATAAGAATAAAAATAAAAAAATAAAAAAAATAAATAAATATCCTGGTAGACAATATCTTTATAGATTTTTCCAAATATTCCCTTAGGATAAATTACCAGAAGTGAGAACGCAGTGTCAAACGCCAGACACATTCACAAAGTCTTTTGATATGGCCTCAAAATCGCCCACCCAAACGGTCATATCAGTTGACAAACCTTCCCCAGCGTGTATAATCAGAGGCCAGCAAACTACAGCCATGGGTCAAATCCCACCCACTACCTGTTTCTGTAAATAAAATTTTATTGGAATACAATCATACCCATCAGTATAGACCACAACATGGGCCCTTTATAGAAAATGTTTGCCAACCACTGATATAAAGCCTTGTCATGACGGGCTATCATGAAACACACACAGACACATACACACACACTCATATATACAGTTTTCCTCCTTTTTTGAATACAAAAATATTCTCTTCAGCGGGATTTCTAGTAGTTGGAGAGCACTGTAAATCTTACAAAATCATGAAAACTTGCCTTAATCTCTTTGTTTTCTAGACAGATGACTGAAATTCAGAGAGGACGACTGAGGTAAGTAATGTAATATAATTACTGCTGTAATCATATCAGGTGCTTGGCCTCTCACTTAGTGATCTTTCTACTACATCCAAATGGTTCAAAAAGAAAGAAAGGAAGGAAGGAAGGAAGGAAAGAAGGAAGGAAAGAAGGAAAGAAGGAAGGAAAGGGAAGAGAAGAGAAAAAAAGGGGGGGGGGAACCTTATGAAATAAAAACTATCCAAGGGAGTTTTTCTACTGAAAAGCCAAATTTATCAGATTTTTCAAGAGAGCATGGACCAACTCTATTTCATAATTAGTGAAAGAAAATTCTAAAAAATTTCCAGTGAATTAATAAATGATCTCTAAGATCTTATTGTTTCTCTACTTCTATTTTCTTTCCAGTACTTTCTCTACTTTCCACTACCTTATGTGATTTTAAGTTCTGGCAAAAATAATACTGAATTAATGATCTTTAACCTCCTGCCTTTTACAATCTGGTTGGAATATTAAGTTACAGTGTAAGACAGCATTTCATTGATTTTTTTTTCTTCCTCCCTGGTACAATGTGTTAGGGCCACAATGGTACCTTGGCTGATAATTCTCTTTGCATATAAAAAATATATTACTTATAAAAAGTATTTGCCGTTTCCATAATGATCATCAAAAATAAGCTATTAAATATCAATAGGATGATGAACGGTTATTTGATATTTTTTACTATTATAAAAGTTATTTGATATCTTTCCAATCCCTTTAAAAGTTATCTCAATAATTATAACTCACTTGTTTTAATGATTATGTATATTTTCTATTTTAAAGAGTATTATTACTTTTCTAGAGCATAGAGAAGAGTCTGAAAAATAATGAATTGTATCGTACAGTTTCTTTAAAACTCAGATTATAGAAAACATCCTAAGTACTGCATTGGAACATTTACTGTGACAAGGCAGAGAATTAACTAAGTGATTTTGGGTCCCTTTATTTATATGATAAATATAAATTGTCATATCACATGTGAGTTTTTTCCATTTTTCCAAAAAAAAATCTTAACTATGCAAATATTGTGGTTTTTGTTAGATGCCTTTTCTTCAGATTTTATTTTCTGGTGTTACCTCCAGTTAAGTTGAGGAAATGTAAACCTTTGTCCAGTATGTGTAGCAGGATTTGGGTTTATCTTTTTTTTTAATTTTTTTTTTTTAAGATTATTTATTTATTTATTTATTTGAGAGAGAGAGAATGAGAGAGAGCACATGAGAAGGGGGAGGGCCAGAGGGAGAAGCAGACTCCCTGCTGAGCAGGGAGCCCGATGCGGGACTCGATCCCGGGACTCCAGGATCATGACCTGAGCCGAAGGCAGTTGCTTAACCAACTGAG
>NW_027845574.1:0-263 GCF_054177405.1 Leptonychotes weddellii
GAGGGACTAAATGTTTTCTCTGTTCTTCAACTTCATAAACTTAGGCTTGAAGGTGGGAAATCAATTGTCTACAGACTGAATAGATGAATAGATGGGGGGACCATGAATGACCTCATAGATGTCTGACTGTAAAGCTCATGTTTTTTTCTACTGCCCTCCTCTGCTGAAGTGACCTGCCTCTGTCCACCCCCCTTCCTGTGTGAGTTCACGAGTTCTGCCTACAACGAGAGCCATGGGAGTAAAAGGCAATGATGTCCTGCTAG
>NW_027845575.1:0-263 GCF_054177405.1 Leptonychotes weddellii
TCAAGAGTCAGATGCTTAACCCACTGAGCCACCCAGGTGCCCCTAGCAGTATATGTACTTTTTTTTTTTTAGATTTATTTATTTATTCGAGAGAGAGAGAGAACAGGAGTGGGAGGGGCAGAGGGAGAGGGAGAGAGAATCTCAAGCAGACTCCATGCTGAGCATGGAGCCTGACGTGGGGCTCGATCTAATGACACTGAGATCAGGACCTGAGCTGAAACCAAGAGTTGGAGGCTTAACCAACTGCACCACCAAGGCACCCC
>NW_027845576.1:0-263 GCF_054177405.1 Leptonychotes weddellii
ATACTAAAATAATCAGGAAGAAGCCTAAATAAGAGCTGTTTTGAAGAGTAGATAATACAAACAAAAACAAACAAACAAAGAGGCCGACAAGTTAGTTTGAAAAGGTAGTACCATAGCGCCCCCCCCTTATCCATGGGGGATAACGTTCCAAGCCCCCCAGTGGATGCCTGAAATTGCAGGTAACACTGAACCTTATATATACTATTTTTTTTTCCTATACATACATACCTATGATAACGTTTACTTTATAAATTAGGCACACT
>NW_027845577.1:0-263 GCF_054177405.1 Leptonychotes weddellii
GGGCGCCTGGGTGGCTCAGTTGGTTAAGCGACTGCCTTCGGCTCAGGTCGTGATCCTGGAGTCGCAGGATCGAGTCCCGCATCGGGCTCCCTGCTCAGCGGGGGGTCTGCTTCTCCCTCTGACCCTCTTCCCTCTCGTGCTCTCTGTCTCTCATTCTCTCTCTCAAATAAATAAATAAAAAATCTTTAAAAAAAAAAAAATATTTGTCTTTTCAATAAATGTTTTGTATGTATGTAAAATTATTTAAAAAATAAAATACTGAG
>NW_027845578.1:0-263 GCF_054177405.1 Leptonychotes weddellii
TTCTCTCTCTCAAATAAATAAATAAAATCTTTAAAAAAAAAAAAAGAATGAGTTTGGCTAAACTCTCCAGTTTTGTGCCTTTTGAGGAGACACAAAACTGCTAAAGTTTATGTTAGTAAAACCAGATGAAGAACAGATGCTTTTTGAATCCAACTTTACCTTCCTTGCAAATTCTGCAGATTCTTGGGATACTTAAAACAGTCTGATAAGCAGACCTCAGTCTGACCTGGCAGTTTCTGTTGCCCCGTGATTCCCTAAACAGG
>NW_027845579.1:0-263 GCF_054177405.1 Leptonychotes weddellii
GTTTGACTTATTTCACTCAACATAATACCCTCCAGTTCCATCCACGTCGTTGCAAATGGCAAGCTCTCATTCCTTTTGATGGCTGCATAATATTCCATTGTATATATATACCACATCTTCTTTATCCAGTCATCTGTCGATGCATTTAAAAACAGCATATTGAAGTGCTCTTATGAGTGGCTAATTCAGATGACTCAGTTGACTTAATCCAGGAATAAGACTGCAGTGCAGCCTGCCCTTCATCCAGAAAAAATTCTGAGGGA
>NW_027845580.1:0-263 GCF_054177405.1 Leptonychotes weddellii
GTTAGCCAGAACCAGAGTCCTATTCGAAAGTCTCTCTCTCCAGAGGCATCAAGGGTACATTCCGGAGAGGCAATAAAGCTGTTTGGTTTTTTAAAACCAAAATATCAAAGGACAGAGTGCCACACCTACAGAATCTATGAGTGCAGGAAATCTTTACCTGCAAAACATGTGGCCAGTTTTACACTAAAGACAAAACGAGTGTCTTGCACATCTGCGTGCTCACTCCCACACTTGGTTGGCACCTCAGGCGAGGTTTGGAAATG
>NW_027845581.1:0-263 GCF_054177405.1 Leptonychotes weddellii
GTGCTACCGGGTGGGCTGTTGCTCGGCCTGCTGCCCCTGCTGCTGCGGCTGCTGTGGGGGCTGCTGCAGTACCCCCGTGGTCTGCTGCTGCCACCGCTGCTGTCGCTCCTGTGGCTCGTGTGGCTGCGGCTCGCATGGCTGCGGCGGTGGGAAGGGCTGTTGCCAGCAGAAGAGCTGTTGCCAGCAGAAGAGCTGTTGCCAGCAGAAGAGCTGTTGCAAGAAGCAATGTTGCTGCTAGGCGGCCGGCCGGCCTCTGGGAAGAT
>NW_027845582.1:0-263 GCF_054177405.1 Leptonychotes weddellii
GGGACATTTCTTGAATTGTGTCTTTGATACTTTTCTTCCTTCCATGTTCTCTGTTCCACCTCTATGGAACTCCTATTATTTGGATGTTAGACCACCTGGACAGATCCCATAATTTTATTGTTTTCTCTCCTACTTTCCATCTCATTTATGTTACTGTTCTACTTTCTGAATGATTTCCTTAGCTTCGTTTTCTGTTTTATTTAATTTTTCCTTCTACTCTCAAACTTTGAAGTTCCAAAGGCTATTTTTGCTCTCTGTTCTCT
>NW_027845583.1:0-263 GCF_054177405.1 Leptonychotes weddellii
AAAGGGAACCTGTGAACACTGTTGGTGGGATTGTAATTGATGCAGCTGCTATGGAAAACAGGATGGAGATTCCTCAAAAAAATTAAGAGTAGAAATACCATATGACCCAGCTGTTTGACTTCTAGGTATTTATCTGAAGAATATGAAAACACTGATTTGAAAAGATATATGCACCTCTATGTTCACTGCAGCATTATTTACAAAGCCAAGATATGGAAGCAACCCAAGTGTTCATCGATAGATGAATGGATAAAGACGTAAGA
>NW_027845584.1:0-2125 GCF_054177405.1 Leptonychotes weddellii
CATTCATCTATTGATGGACATCTGGGCTCTTTCCATAGGTTTGGCTATTGTGGACATTGCTGCTATAAACATTGGGGTGCAGGTACCCCTCTGGATCACGTTTGTACCTTTGGGAGAATACCCAGTAGTGCAATTGCTGGGTTGTAGAGTAGCTCTATTTTCAGCTTTTTGAGGAACCTCCATACTGTTTTTCAGAGTGGCTGTATAAGCTTGCATTTCCACCAGCAGTGTAAGACGGTTTTCCTTTCTCTGCATCCTCACCAACATCTGTCGTTTTCTGACTTCATTTTAGCCATTCGGACCGGTGTGAGGTGGCATCTCATTGTGGTTTTGATTTGTATTTCCCTGATGCTGAGTGATGTTGAGCATTTTTTCATGTGTCTTTTGGCCATTTGTATGTCTTACTTTGGGGAAATGTCTGTTCATGTCTTCTCATTTCTTGACTGGATTATTTGTTTTCTGGGTGTTGAGTTTGATAAGTTCTTTATAGATTTTGGATACTAGCCCTTTATCAGATAAGACATTTTCAAATATCTTTTTCCATTCTGTTGGTTGTCTTTTGGTTTTGTTTACTGTTTCTTTTGCTGTGGAAAAGCTTTTTATCTTGATGAAGTCCCAATAGCTCATTTTTGTTTCCCTTGCCTTTGGAGATGTGTCCAGCAAGAAGTTCCTGCGGCTGAGGTCAAAGAGGTTGCTTCCTGTTTTCTCTTCTAGGACTGTTTAAATCCTTTTCTGCCACATCTTTAGTTCCTTGCTCCAGTGATGATTGAATACAAATACGTGCCTGCTCCATACCTATTTTCTGCTCCATATATTCCAGTAAATAAAAAATATAGGAAGTAAAAGTACAAAAATTATACTGACTTTAAAATTATGACCTCAAATCTCAAGTAAGCATACATATAGATTAAATCTTTTTTTTTTAAAGATTTATTTATTTATTTGAGAGAGCGAGAATGAGAGAGAGTACATGAGACGGAGGAGGGTCAGAGGGAGAAGCAGGCTCCTCGCTGAGCAGGGAGCCCGATGCGGGACTCAATCCCGGGACTCCAGGATCATGACCTGAGCCGAAGGCAGTTGCTTAACCAACTGAGCCACCCAGGCGCCCAAAATATAGATTAAATCTTATGATGGGCATCAACAATTCTTTCTATCTCTGAACCATGTGTCCTACTTTTTTCTTCAAGAGGGAGAGTTAACTTTGCCTCCTGTTGCTTTTGGGCTGGTTTTATCCCAGACTTAACCAAAGAATGTGATGGAAGTGATTTCATGCCTATTTATGGTCCAGCCTCTGAAAGTCTCCCAAAGATGCTAAAAGAGCATAGTAGAATATGGAGTTTATATCTTAGCCTGAGAGATTAGGGAAGGTTTCTTGGAAAAGAGGATTTAATCTAAGGTCAGAATTAACTAGTGAATTAAATTGGGGGTGAGGCAGTGAGGATGGTGATAGTGGTAGGAATGAATATGCCCGTTTCTAATACAACAACAAAAAAAAACAACTTTAGTCAACTCCTTACATTAAAAATTTTCTTTCTGATATAGCACTACCATCTTTCCACTTCCTTAGAACTTTGAGGTCCTGAAATGAGGATTTCAGGTGAGGGTGTAGTATTAGCATTTTGATGACTATACCAATGATTGAAACCATCCTAGGAACAAGGAATAAGAACCTGACTTCTAACTGCATGACACAGAGAGATAACTAAAAAGATTCTTACAGGTATAAAAAGTGTAACAAAAGATAAATTCCTACTTCTCTTTTAGAATGCTCAGATTTCTAGTTCTGTATAATTGTTTTTTTCCTCCTCCAGAGGACACGACTCACTACTCATTTGGCAATGAAGAACAAATTACAATCAAACAGTAATAATTAATATGGTCCTTTATTTATCATTACAAAAGAGGGAGGTGACATATTAGAGATCCCCATACTCTAAGCATGAACATAAATTTGGCTTTATACATACTATAAATATTTGTTGAATGAATGATTTTGTAGGTGTTTAGTTAAATAGCAAACAACTGGCATCTCTAAGGAAGATGAGATAGAGATGTATTTTCATGAATGATCTTGAATGACTAAAAAGGGAAAAACAGGAAGTGGTAAACTGGAGTTACAAGCCAG
>NW_027845585.1:0-263 GCF_054177405.1 Leptonychotes weddellii
AGGCTGAGGGGACTGTGGCCTGGCAACCAATACCCTCTGAATGGAACAGGAATACTGTGAGGGGTTTTTTTTTTCAAGTAGGCTCCACGCCCAACGGGGGGCTTGAACTCACAACCCTGAGATCAAAAGTCACATGCTCCACCGACTGAGCCAGCCAGGCGCCCCCTGGAACAGGATTATTGTTAATAATTAAACTGTAGCCAGATCCAATGTTAATAAGAGGATAATGAGAGAGAGTATGCAGAGCATTTATTATACATCCT
>NW_027845586.1:0-263 GCF_054177405.1 Leptonychotes weddellii
GAATTTTCCAGACAAACAAAAGTTAAATTCATATCACCACTAAACCAGCATTTACATTACAAGAAATGTTAAAGGGAATTCTTTGGAAAGAAAAGGTCATATCAGGATTATGAAATTTAATAAAGGAAAAAATTCACAGGTAAATAAAAACATAATAAAAGTAGTAGATTAAACTCTTCAAAACCAGTACAGAGGTTAAGCACAAAAGCAATAAATAGATTATATCTATAAAAATTAGTCAAGGAGACCTGGCTGCCTCAGTT
>NW_027845587.1:0-263 GCF_054177405.1 Leptonychotes weddellii
GAGGAAGCAATGAAGAGTTATAAATATATATTTTTAATTTCTACTAAGATGATGAATAAAATGTAACTAATGTACCTTATAGGAAAAGAGGCATACTCCATGATATTTAGTAAATTACTGACAGTCTGGAGCTTAGTCATGTTTGAAGCTAAATTAATAAATTCATGTTGCATAAATCTTTATGCTTATTTTCAAGGAGTCTAGAGATAAGTGCACTTATATTTTGTTAAGAGAGATAATTAAACTCCCATAGGAAATAAAAG
>NW_027845588.1:0-263 GCF_054177405.1 Leptonychotes weddellii
CGGGGGTGCCTGAGTGCAGCAGAGCTCCCAGGGATCGGAGCGGGGAAGCTGGCTGCAGAGACGGAGCCGAGGCGCAGGCTCTCAGCTCGGGGTTGCCATAAACCGTGATCTGCGGCACAGTAGGGCCACTGCTCCTCCAGCAGGGATCCAACAAGTGGCAGATCCGGGGAGACTCCCCTTCCTCCCCGGGGAGGAGCGGAGTGGGAGCGCACCGCAGGGATCTGCTGGGTTTGGAGACTCCACACCGATTCGGGTGCCAGAGA
>NW_027845589.1:0-263 GCF_054177405.1 Leptonychotes weddellii
ACTTCGTCAAATGCTTTTTCTGCATCTATTGAGAGAATCATATGGTTCTTGTTCTTTCTTGTATTAATGTATTGTATCACATTGATTGATTTGCGGATGTTGAACCAACCTTGCAGCCCAGGGATAAATCCCACTTGGTCGTGGTGAATAATCCTTTTAATGTACTGTTGGATCCTATTGGCTAGTATTTTGGTGAGAATTTTTGCATTCATGTTCATCAAGGATATTGGTCTGTAATTCTCCTTTTTGATGGGGTCTTTGTC
>NW_027845590.1:0-263 GCF_054177405.1 Leptonychotes weddellii
ACAAGGGGAGGTTCAAAACAGCTCTAATTTTTTTTTTTTTTTAAAGATTTTATTTATTTATTTCAGACAGAGAGAATGAGAGACAGAGAGCATGAGAGGGAGGAGGGTCAGAGGGAGAAGCAGACTCCCTGCCGAGCAGGGAGCCCGATGCGGGACTCGATCCCGGGACTCCAGGATCATGACCTGAGCCGAAGGCAGTCGCTTAACCAACTGAGCCACCCAGGCGCCCCAACAGCTCTAATTTTTAAGGAATAAATCTAACT
>NW_027845591.1:0-263 GCF_054177405.1 Leptonychotes weddellii
GGCAGAGGAGTAGGAGACCTGGATTTCGTCTCCTCTCAGGAATTCAGCTGGATAGGGATCAAACCAATCTGAACACCTACAAACTCAACAGGAGATTGAAGAAAAGAAGAGCAACAACTCTCTCATCAGAAAAGCGACCACTTTCTGGAAGGTAGGACGTGCGGAGAAGTGAATCCGAGGCGATATTCGGGAGGATAGACGGCGGGGGAGGGGCCTCCGTCGGCCGCTTCTGGCAACTGATAGAACCACGGAGCACAAAATCG
>NW_027845592.1:0-263 GCF_054177405.1 Leptonychotes weddellii
TTTGAGGACATGTCAACAGAAACTTCCAAAACTGAAAAACAAAGAGAAAAAAGACTGAAACAAAAAACCAGAACCAAAAGTCCAAGAACTGTGGGACAGATACAAAATTTGCAACGTGTGTAAAAGAAATACCAGAAGAAGAGAGAAAGAAAAAAATATATTTGAAGCACTGATGACACTAACTAAAAGAAAGCGGGGGGAGGGGGGGCGAAGCAAGATGGCGGAGGAGTAGGAGACCTGGATTTCGTCTCCTCTCAGGAATT
>NW_027845593.1:0-263 GCF_054177405.1 Leptonychotes weddellii
CAGAAGAAATGGCCAGTGATAAGCTGAGGGAATTGAGGAATGCCATGACCCAGGAGGTTACCTTTGAGCACCAGATAGCACCACCACTGACTTATTCCAGTGCAACAAATGCAAGAAAACTGTACCTATAACCAGGGGCAGTCATGCAGTGCTGATGAGCCCATGACTACCTTTGTCTTGTGCGATGAATGTGGCAATCGCTGGAAGTTCTGTTGATAGAAATGCCAGCCAGGATTTCAGTGAACAAAGTGAGGAAGAACAAA
>NW_027845594.1:0-263 GCF_054177405.1 Leptonychotes weddellii
GAGAGGGAGGGAGGGAGGGAAGGAGGGAGGGAGAGAGAGAAAGGAAGGAAGGAAAGAAGGAAGGAAGAGAGGGAGGGAGGGAAGGAGGGAGGGAGAGAGAGAGAAAGGGAGGAAGGAAGGAAGGAAGGGAGAGAGGGAGGGAGGGAGGGAAGGAGGGAGGGAGAGAGAGAGAGAGAGAAAGGAAGGAAGGAAAGAAGGAAGGAAAGAAAGAAAGAAAGAAAGAAAGAAAGAAAGAAAGAAAGAAAGAAAGAAAGAAAGAAAGA
>NW_027845595.1:0-2124 GCF_054177405.1 Leptonychotes weddellii
AAATACTAAAATACCTAAGATGCCCTAAGATGCAGCTGTTACCAAGAAATCCTTGAACAGTGTAATCCCTACTATTTACAACCTACAGTATTCCCTTATATATTTCACCTTCTGACAACTGGATGAACTGTTTCAAACTTCTACCTTGTTCTTTGTCAAAGTAGAGGTAATTAGTCCATCTTTGTGTCTCTCTGATGGCCATTTACTCTATTTGAATGAATTTTCATATTACCATTGTAATAATACTAATATTATGAGGGACTCTTATAACTAAGATAAAGGGAAATGGTACCTACACATTCTAATCTTTATTCAAATTTCCCTATATCTGTATTCTAAGCTGGTGTTACTCTTGTCTATCTCATCTATATCTTTATGCTTTATAGCAGTTTTCCATGAATTAACTGACTTGCTATGTACTAATATGTACTGAAACTTTGTCTTACAATTAACTCTTCCAATAAGTACATTTCTCTCTTAATCAGAAATATCCCAATACTCCTAGCTTACAATACACACACTGTGGTTTCCACACATATCACAAACTTAAAGCAACTCAATCTTGATACACAAGTTAGCACAGAGTAGAGCACATGGGCCAAAACATATTCATGGGCTCCTAGGCTCATATCCTTTCTTCCACTCAATTGGGAAACTTCTATATAACACAGTTAGAGTTTCCACCTGTCAATGCCAGCTTATTTCTAGAAATCATAATCACTGAAAAGTACATTTAGAAGATATTAAGGAATATGTGTCTTTCATAAACATTGTGATATATTTACATTATGAAAATAATAAGTAATTTAATGTATCTTCATTTGAAGTAGCTTATTTAATTGATCCCATAATTTTTATCCATCCATTTTGTTATAATTTCTAAAACTTGTTTTTCATCATGTTATCTTTATAATTTCTCAAAAAGGGTGGTCTTTTCTACTCCATGCTCTGGTGAAATTGGAGATTATCAGCTACTTTTCTCATACACTAACACATAAAATTATAGACACAAGAGTTTTCCATATTGTTTTAAGTCTAAGACTTAACTCAAATATTAAATATACAATAGTTTAAATCACCTCCCAGTTATTACTGATGATTTATTTTGACCTGGGTTTGATAGCCATACTACCAGTTATCCTATGTACATATATGTTTGTCTCAAGAAGTGATGGCTCTTCCAGTGCTTTGCATCACTATAGTATAGAAGAGTCTAGAAATTTAGTCACTTTTACTTCAGTCCTTGTAGACCAAATTTCCACTGACTGTTTGCACTTGAAATGAAATATTCCATATGTGATTGCTGGTATCAACTTGTTCTGAGAGCCACAGAATATTCAGGAATGTCTTTGCAAATATTTTGCAAGTTGTAGTCTATAAATTGAATTTATTGCATGGGTATAAGATTATACGTGTTATCAGTTTCTTTTTTTGTGAGCTTTGAAGTTTGTGACTTTCAAGCAATTTGTCCATTTCATCAAGTTGTCCAATTTATTGCTATAAAGTATTTTATAGAACTCTCAAAAAATCTTTAAATGTCTGTAGGAATATAATATTGTCTTTGTTTTTTTAAAATATAAATATCCAAAGCTGTAATATTATTTCCTTCTACCCACTGCTTTATGTATTACATTTTTTGAGATATTAATTTTTCATTATATTTTAAATGAAAATCCTTTTAATTTCTTTTATTTTTTAGAAGTGTAATCTTAATTTCCAAGTATAAAGTGATTTCTAGATATATTGCTGTTGTTTAATTATAGTTTAATTATGTTGAGGTCAAAGAATATACTTCATTTTTGAAATTAAAAAATATACTGAGGAGCGCCTGGGTGGCTCTGATGGTTAAGCGTCGGCCTTCAGCTCAGGTCATGATCCCAGGCTCCTGGGATCAAGCCCACATTGGGCTCCTGGCTCAGCAGGGAGCCTGCTTCTCCCTCTCCCTATGCCTCTCCCCCTGCTCATGCTCTCTCTTTCTCTGTATCTCTGTGTCTCAAATGAATAAATTATATATATATATATATACCTGCTTTACAACAGGAATATAATTTAAGTGAATGTTCTGTGTACTCTCAAAAATAATGTTTATTTTGCTAATACTTGCTGAAGTGTCTATAAATTTCA
>NW_027845596.1:0-263 GCF_054177405.1 Leptonychotes weddellii
GAATTTTCCAGACAAACAAAAGTTAAATTCATATCACCACTAAACCAGCATTTACATTACAAGCAATGTTAAAGGGAATTCTTTGGAAAGAAAAGGTCATATCAGGATTATGAAATTTAATAAAGGAAAAAATTCACAGGTAAATAAAAACATAATAAAAGTAGTAGATTAAACTCTTCAAAACCAGTACAGAGGTTAAGCACAAAAGCAATAAATAGATTATATCTATAAAAATTAGTCAAGGAGACCTGGCTGCCTCAGTT
>NW_027845597.1:0-263 GCF_054177405.1 Leptonychotes weddellii
TGCAAGACTGTTGAATCTCAGATCTGTACCTCTGAAACAAATAATGCAATATATGTTAAGAAAAAAAAAAGAAGAAGAAGAAGGTAGCGGGAGGGGAGGAATGAAGCAGGGGAAATCGGAGGGGTGGACGAACCATGAGAGACGATGGACTCTGAAAAACAAACTGAGGGTTCTAGAGGGGAGGGGGGTGGGAGGATGGGTTGGCCTGGTGGTGGGTATTGAGGAGGGCACGTTCTGCATGGAGCACTGGGTGTTATGCACGA
>NW_027845598.1:0-263 GCF_054177405.1 Leptonychotes weddellii
TGGAGTGAGAAGAAACAGAATGCAGGTCCTGACGTGACTCTGAGGCTTGAACAGGAAGCTGCACGTGAGTCACTAAGCACGGTGCTTGCCACACGTGGTCAGTGCATGTTGGCTGCAATTCCCTCCGAGCCCTTGAGAGGTGCAGGTGCTCCCGGGGGCCAGGTGAGAGCAGCAGGGAAGAGAGACATTGTCTGTTTCTAAGAAAAAAGCCCGGGAAGACGGGGCCAGGAGTCCCCGTCAGCCAAGACCTGGCAGGTGGCTTG
>NW_027845599.1:0-263 GCF_054177405.1 Leptonychotes weddellii
TCTATGGACTCTGAGAAAAAAACAGAGTTCTAGAGGGGAGGGGGGATGGGGGGATGGGTTAGCGTGGTGATGGGTATTAAAGAGGGCACGTATTGATTGGAGCACTGGGTGTTATACGCAAACAATGAATCATGGAACACTACATCAAAAACTAATGATGTAAGGTATGGTGATTAACATAACATAATAAAATAAAATTTAAAAAAAAAATGTTCTAACAGGCGGGGCACCTGGGTGGCTCAGTCGGTTAAGCACCTGACTCT
>NW_027845600.1:0-263 GCF_054177405.1 Leptonychotes weddellii
TAACACCCAGTGCTCCATTCAGTACATGCCCTCTTTAATACCCATCACCAGGCTAACCCAACCCCCCACTCCCCTTCCCTCTAGAACCCTCAGTTTGTTTCTCAGAGTCCATAGTCTTTCATGGTTCATCTCCCCCTCCGATTCCCCCACTTCAGTTTTTCCTTCCTACTATCTTCTTCTTCTTCTTCTTCTTTTTTTTTTTTTAACATATAATGTATTATTTGTTTCAGATGTACAGGTCTGTGATTCATCAGTCTTACACA
>NW_027845601.1:0-263 GCF_054177405.1 Leptonychotes weddellii
AATGCATCCACAGACTAATCCAAATCCAAGCAATTTTTTTTTTCCTTTGTCTTCCCAAGGACAGTTTTTCTAGTCTAGTAGAGGAGCTGCCCCAAATTTGGTTTTATTTGTCTTCATTTCTTCTGCATGGAAAGATGCCTAGATGATTTGACCACCAGATATTTAGTCCTTAAATAAGCAATAGTTCCTTTTTTTTTTTAAGATTTTATTTATTTATTTATTGGAGAGCAAGCAAGAGAGAAACAGCATGAGAGAGGAGAGGG
>NW_027845602.1:0-263 GCF_054177405.1 Leptonychotes weddellii
AATACTGCCTCTTGTTCTTTGTTTGGAGGTGTTTTTTTTTTTTCCATCTTGTCACTTTTTCCATAGGAGAATAAATGAATGAGACAACATAACGCTAACTGGGTAACAATGATCCCAGAAAAATATACATTAAACAAATCAGAAGAGACCTGAAACCAGGGGAAAAGAAAGGGAAAGAAAGAAAAAAGAAAAAGAAAAAAGAAAAAGAGATAAAAAACAAACAAACAAACAAACAAAAACAGAATATGATCAAATATGATCAG
>NW_027845603.1:0-263 GCF_054177405.1 Leptonychotes weddellii
GATGTCCATCGACAGATGAATGGATAAAGATGTGGCATATATATATGCAATGGAATATTGCATCAAAAAATGAAATCTTACCATTTGCAACAACGTAGATGGAACTAGAGGGTATTATGCTAAGTGAAATAAGTTAGTCAGAGGAAGACATACAATTTCACTCATATGTGGAATTTAAGAAACAAAACAGAAGATCATAGGGGAAGGGAGGGAAAAATAAGATGAAATCAGAGAGGGGGGAAAAACCATAAGAGACTCTTAAT
>NW_027845604.1:0-263 GCF_054177405.1 Leptonychotes weddellii
CCGATGTGGGACTCGATCCCAGGACTCTGGGATCATGACCTGAGCCGAAGGCAGATGCTTAACAACTGAGCCACCCAGGCGCCCTGGAATTATAAAAAGTCTTAAGAGAGTTCTCTGCAGAGTGATGAAGTAGTCTCCAGAATATAGTGTTAGTAAGAAAAAATAAGAAAAATAAAATTTAGAGCAGTGTGTTTATCATGCAATCTTTTATGTAAAAAATATACATATAATCATATATACTTACATAATTAGGAACTAATATG
>NW_027845605.1:0-263 GCF_054177405.1 Leptonychotes weddellii
GCGCCTGGGTGGCTCAGTTGGTTAAGCGACTGCCTTCGGCTCAGGTCGTGATCCTGGAGTCCCGGGATCGAGTCCCGCATCGGGCTCCCCGCTCGGCGGGGAGTCTGCTTCTCCCTCTGACCCTCCCCCGTCTCATGTGCTCTCTCTCATTCTCTCTCTCTCAAATAAATAAATAAAATCTTTAAAAAAAAAAAAAAAAAGAGAGAGGAAGGCTTGCTGGGGCCCGGGGCCCTGCCCTTGGGGGCTGTTCCCAGCAACGCTGA
>NW_027845606.1:0-2124 GCF_054177405.1 Leptonychotes weddellii
TGGTACCAAAAGATTGGGATCATTCCCTGCCTATTTTCAGACCACAGTGTTTTGAAACTAGAACTCAATCAAAGAGGAAAGTCGGAAAGAACTCAAATACATGGAGGCTAAAGAGCATCCTACTAAAGAATGAATGGGTCGGGGCACCTGGGTGGCTCAGTTGTTAAGCATCTGCCTTCGGCTCAGGTCATGATCCCAGGATCCTGGGATCGAGCCCCGCATCAGGCTTCCTGCTCAGCCAGGAGCCTGCTTCTCCCTCTACTGCTCCCGCTGCTTGTGTTCCCTCTCTTGCTGTGTCTCTCTCTCTGTCAAATAAATAAAATCTTTAAAAAAAAAAAAGAATGAATGGGTCAACCAGGAAATTAAAGAAGAATTAAAAAAATTCATGTAAACCAATGAAAATGAAAACACAACTGTTCAAAATCTTTGGGATGCAGCAAAGGCAGTTCTAAGAGGAAAGTATATAGCAATACAATCATTTCTCAAGAAACAAGAAAGGTCTCAAATATACAACCTAACCCTACACCTAATGAACTGGAGAAAGAACACTACATAAAGCCTAAACTCAACAGGAGAAGAGAAATAATAAAGATCAGAGCAGAAATCAATCAAATAGAAACCAAAAGAACAGTAGAACATATCAACGAAACTAGCAGCTTGTTCTTTGAAAGAACTACCAAAATTGATAACCCCCTGCCCGGACTTATCAAAAAGAAAAGAGAAATGACCTAAATAAATAAAATCATGAAAGAGGAGAGATCACAACCAACACCAAAGAAATACAAACAATTATAAGAACATATTATGAGCAACTCTATGCCAGCAAATTAGATAATCTGGAAGAAATGGATGCATTTCTAGAGAGGTATTAACTACCAAAACTGAACCAGGAAGAAATAGACAACCTGAACAGACCTATAACCACTAAGGAAATTGAAGCAGTCTTCAAAAAGCTCCCCAAAAATAAAAGCCCAGGGCCAGATGGCTTCCCAGGGGAATTCTACCAAACATTTCAAGAAGAATTCTTCTGAAACTGTTCCAAAAAATAGAAATGGAGAAAAACTTCCAAACTCGTTTTATGAGGCCACCATTACCTTGATCCCCAAACCAGACAAAGGCCCCATCAAAAAGGATAATTACAGACCAATATCCCTGATGAACATGGATGCAAAAATTCTCACCAATATACTAGCCAATAGGATACAACAGTACACTAAAAGGATTATTCTCCAACACCAAGTGGGATTTATCCCTGGGCTGCAAGGTTTGTTCAACATCTGCAAATCAATCAATGTGATACAATACATTAATAAAAGAAAGAACAAGAACCATATGATACTCTCAATAGATGCAGAAAAAGCATTTGACATAGTACAGCATTGTTTCTTGATTCAAACTCTTCAGAGTATAGGGATAGAGGGTACATA
This sequence comes from Leptonychotes weddellii, assembly GCF_054177405.1. Taxonomy (NCBI): domain Eukaryota; kingdom Metazoa; phylum Chordata; class Mammalia; order Carnivora; family Phocidae; genus Leptonychotes; species Leptonychotes weddellii. The sequence goes on from NW_027845606.1 coordinate 1,428, forward strand.
CCTCAATATCATAAAATCCATCTATGAAAAACCCACAGCGAATATCATTCTTAATGGGGGAAAATTTAGATCTTTCCCCCTAAGGTCAGGAACACGGCAGGGATGTCCACTATCACCAATGCTGTTCAACATAGTATTAGAAGTCCTAGCCACAGCAATCAGACAAGAAAAAATAAAAATAAAAGGCATCCGAATCAGTAAAGGAGAAGTCAAATGCTCACTCTGCAGATGATATGATACTTTATGTGGAGAACCCAAAAGACTCCACCCCAAAACTGCTAGAACTCATACAGGAATTCAGTAAAGTGTCAGGATATAAAATCAATACACAGATATCAGTGGCATTCCGATACACCAACAATAAGACAGAAGAAAGAGAAATTAAGGAGTTGATCCCATTTACAATTACACCCAAAACCATAAGATACCTAGAATAGATCTAACCAAAGAGGCAAAGATTCTGTACTCAGAAAACTATAAAATACTCATGAAAGAAATTGAGGAAAACACAAAGAAATGGAAAAACTTTCCATGCTCATGGATTGGAAGAACAAATATTGTGAAGATGTCAATGCTACCTAGAGCAATCCACACATTTAATGCAATACCTATCAAAATACCATCGACTTTTTTCAAAGAAATGGAACAAAGAATCCTAAAATTTGTATGGAACCAGAAAAGACCCCGAATAGCCAGA
>NW_027845607.1:0-263 GCF_054177405.1 Leptonychotes weddellii
TCAGCTTCCAGTGCTCCTAGTGGGGGCCCCCGGTGCTCTTCACATGGGGTCCTCAGTGCTCCTGGTGGGGGCCCCCGGTGCTCCTCACATGGGGTCCTCAGTGCTCCTGGTGGGGGCCCCCGGTGCTCCTCACATGGGGTCCTCAGTGCTCCTGGTGGGGGCCCCCGGTGCTCCTCACATGGGGTCCTCAGTGCTCCTGATGGGGGCCCCCGATGCTCCTCACATGGGGTCCTCAGTGCTCCTGGTGGGGGTTCCCAGTGCTT
>NW_027845608.1:0-263 GCF_054177405.1 Leptonychotes weddellii
TTTTTTTAAAGATTTTATTTATTTATTTGACAGAGAGAGACACAGCGAGAGAGGGAACACAAGCAGGGGGAGTGGGAGAGGGAGAAGCAGGCTCCCCGCAGAGCAGGGAGCCCGATGCGGGACTCGATCCCAGGACCCTGGGATCATGACCTGAGCTGAAGGCAGTCGCTTAACCAACTGAGCCACCCAGGCGCCCTACCCCAGTAGATTTTGATAAATTTTGTACATGTAACATAATACCTAGAGCAACCACTAAAAAAAAG
>NW_027845609.1:0-263 GCF_054177405.1 Leptonychotes weddellii
CTGCCTAGCTTTCCATCCCAGCTGCACTTTTGACTCTCTTGGACCCCAGTTGGCTCAACACCCCCCCACCCCATGACCTACCCAGACATCCAGAAGCTCTGCCCTGGTCCAGCCCCTGCCCCCATTCATCTAAGAAGAAAGTTTAGAATATATGAGAACCCCTGAGGTACTTTAAATCTCTTTTCCAGACCAATCAGAATCCCCGTGCCTTCGACCTACCTATTTACCTACAGTTCAGCCATTCCTGCCATGAATAAAACTGC
>NW_027845610.1:0-263 GCF_054177405.1 Leptonychotes weddellii
GGCAAGAACTGCACGAGGGACCGGCCTGCCCGCTCGCTGAGGGGAGCAGCTCTCACTGGGGGGGCAGCTAGCTCTCAGTCGGAGCGGCCGCCCCGCCCCCCGCAGGAGAACCTGCCCTCTGTGCAGCCGTTCGGACCAGTGCGCCCGGCGCCTGGCTGTGCAGGCTTTTGGGGCAACTACATTTTCAGTGCGTGATCTCACGCTTCCTGAAAATGACATGAATACTAAAGCATGTGCTGATGAATACAGAACGCTGGCTTTTA
>NW_027845611.1:0-263 GCF_054177405.1 Leptonychotes weddellii
CCCCAGGGCAATGGGCACAAAAGGACACTGCCCAAAAGCCCAGCTGCCCACGTAAACGTCCGCGCACGGTCGGAACCGACCAAAGTTGCCTCCAGCCGTTTCTTTCATGTACACAGAAAAAGACAGGCAAAAAAGACACCAAATTGTCCTAAAAATGGTGCACGTGGTTTTAGAAAGCTGGAGGCACGGAAGAGTACACGGGGGAAAACAGGAGAGCGCGACGAGCCCGAGGCCAAAGCGATGCCTTTCCTCACACTCTGTTC
>NW_027845612.1:0-263 GCF_054177405.1 Leptonychotes weddellii
GGCATGGCCCTGGCAGGTGCAACTTGTTTCCATGGTGTGGGGCCAACCTTCAAGGACAATGGCGCTGCAAGCTGCCGGGAAAGAGCCTGTCAGAGACCAACGAGGCTTGGGGGTGTGGGTGGAAGAGTGGCCCCTCCATCCATCACACCACCTGCTGGCAGGGAGCTGGGCAATGTTGCGGGGGGGGGGGGACGGGGGCGGCCAGGGAGGGGCTGCCATATCTGTGTCCTAACAGGACCAAGCCAGACCTGGATCCTGTTTGC
>NW_027845613.1:0-263 GCF_054177405.1 Leptonychotes weddellii
TCCAACTCTTGGTTTCAGTTCAGGACGTGATCTCAGGGTTGTGAGATCAAGCCCCGTGTCGGGGTCCACGCTCAGCAGGGAGCCTGCTTGAGATTCTCTCTCCCTCTCCCTCTGCTCCTCCCCCCGGATGACACTCTCTACCTCCTTCTCTCTAGAATAAATAAAATCTTAAAAAAGACAGAGAGAGAAGGCCACAACATACATCACTAAACCAGTGACATATGCCTTAAAGACTAAACTGACGTGTTTGGGACAGCATAAAC
>NW_027845614.1:0-263 GCF_054177405.1 Leptonychotes weddellii
CCTCCCCCCTCTCATGTGCTCTCTCTCTCTCATTCTCTCTGTCTCAAATAAATAAATTTAAAAAATCTTAAAAAAAAAATTAAAAAAAAAAAGATTTTATTTATTTGAGAGAGAGAGCAAGTGCATGTGTGCGCAAGAGAGAGCAAGCATGAGTGGGGGAGGGCAAAAGGAGAGGGAGAGGCAGACTCCCTGCTGAGCACAGAGCCTGATGCAATTCGGGGCTTGATCCCAGGACCCTGAGATCATGACCTGAGCCAAAGGCA
>NW_027845615.1:0-263 GCF_054177405.1 Leptonychotes weddellii
AATACTGCCTCTTGTTCTTTGTTTGGAGGTGTTTTTTTTTTTTCCATCTTGTCACTTTTTCCAGAGGAGAATAAATGAATGAGACAACATAACGCTAACTGGGTAACAATGATCCCAGAAAAATATACATTAAACAAATCAGAAGAGACCTGAAACCAGGGGAAAAGAAAGGGAAAGAAAGAAAAAAGAAAAAGAAAAAAGAAAAAGAGATAAAAAACAAACAAACAAACAAACAAAAACAGAATATGATCAAATATGATCAG
>NW_027845616.1:0-263 GCF_054177405.1 Leptonychotes weddellii
TCCTTCAATTGTGCAATGATATTTTGGATATGACCCCAAAAGGACAGGCAACAGAGGCAAAAACCAACAAGTAGGACTACATCAAACTGAAAAGCTTCTGCACAGCAAACAAATAATAAAAAAAAAAAGAAAAGGCAACCTATGGAATGGGAGACATTTGCAAATAATCTACCCAGTAAGAGGTTAATATTCAAAATACATAAAGAACTCATACAATAACAAAACAAAAAAAAATCCAATTAAAAATGGGCATAGGAACTAAA
>NW_027845617.1:0-2124 GCF_054177405.1 Leptonychotes weddellii
TATGTAATAAGCCAAAGGGTTAGAGGGGATAGTGTAATATTGTTAAAAGGCTCATACATGGTTTGAGAAGCAATATAAATACTCAAGGTAGATCTGAATGAGCATTATGGTAGAATTAAGGATACAATTTGTAATCTTTAGGATCACAACAAAAGAGTAAATGAATAATGTATAGAGAAAAATAAAATGCTTGATTAGTAAAAAGAGGGAAAAGAATTAAATACAAGAATAAAGAAACAGTACAGATGGGATAGATAAAAACACACAGCAAGACTGTACACAGTCTAAAGAGCAAACCATATCAGTAATTATATTAATGCATGAATAAATTAAATAGATGAAAAGACAAAGATGGTCAGGTTGGACTTGAGATAAGAGAAACATATAAACATAAGGAATCATAGAAATTAAAAGAAGATACAGAAAAAGTATAACAAGCAAACATTAACCAAAAAAATGCTATAGCTATATAATATGAAATAAAGTAGACTTTAAAGAAGTAATGTTACTAGAGAAATTTATTATGTCATAATAATAAAAATGGTCAATACAACAGGAAGATGTATAAAAAGGTCAATGCAAACACCTGAACAATATAATGCAACAATCTAAACAAACCCTACACAATTTAAATTGTTATACACTAAATAACTTAGCTCAAGTAGCAAAAATCTGTAAGGAGAAAATGACACAAATCCACCTGGAGATTTTAACACTCTTCTTTCAGTAATTGATACAACAACCAGATGAAAATAGTAAAAATATAGATTTGAATATAATGATTAAACAACTTGACTAAGAACATACATACACACCCAATAACTTTTCAAGTACATATGAAACATTTACCAAAACAGACCATAAGTTGGGCAATAAAGCAAGTTTCCAAAATTTCAAGATGAAAATCACGCATGGTATGATGTTCTGTGATCACAATACAATGAAACTAGACAGCAATAACAAAAAGACAACTAGAAAGACTCCAAAATGTTAGCAAATTAAATGCAAAGTATTTGTAAATAATCTAAATAGCCACAAGAAATTACAACATAAATTGAATCCATAATCGAAATCTTCTTACAGAGATAACTCCAAGTCCCTGTGGCTTCATAGTGGAATTCTTCCAAATACTCAAGGAAAAAATAATACTAATTTTTTAAAAAGTTTTCCAGAAGATAGGAAAAAAGGGAATATTCCCCAGCTTGTATTATAATGTCAGCAAAACTTTGATACCCAAACACCCAAGCACCTTACAAAAAAGGGAAAATCATAAGTGAGCATCTCTCATGAGTTATTTTCCCCAGCAGTGGTTGTAGGTATTACATATTTAGAAGGAAAGAACAGTCAAATGTGAGAAAAAGTTTTACAGCAACATACATGGATCAAATATTTAAAGACAAATGAAGAAATTCTAAAGAAGATAGCAAAGAACGCTATTTTTTTAATTTCCCTCAATCCCTGCACAAAACAAAACAAAACAAAAAACAGGATAGCAGAACCATATACCCATAACATCTAAACCAAACCTAGGTGACAAGGTATCCTCACAAAACTCCCAATTACATGTGAATGGGGACAAATCACTGACAGTCTTCAAACTCAGGCAGTAAAAGCATCTGTACAAAAGAGGGAAACAGAAGGGCACCTGACAGACCCTAAATCAGAAGAACCCCCCAAAAGAGCCAGCAGGTAATCACAAGAAAGCATGATGAGTCAGTTTAAGAAAAGCAGATGAAATGGGAATAGTTTTTATACATTTTAATTTGCAAGTAAATGAAAGGGGTCAATGGAGAAGTCAGAAAGGTTGGGGAAGTCTGGGTCTGATATTCTCAAAACTAACCAGTTGAAGTTCCCTTCTAACACCAAGCCTCACACTCAGGAGAAATTGCTGGCAGGAGAATCCAAATTGATCTGTGCAGGGATAATAGAAACAAAGGAAAGAAAAAGTAGGGGAAAGGAGCAGAGACAGAAGAGCTCAGAAACTACAAGGCTATAATTTTATTTTATTTTTTTTTTATTTTTAAAGATTTTATTTATTTATTTGAGACAGAATGAAAGAGAGAGAGAGAGCACATGAGAGGGGGAGGGTCAGAGGGAGAAGCAGACTCCCCGCCGAGCAGGGAG
>NW_027845618.1:0-263 GCF_054177405.1 Leptonychotes weddellii
TCATTTGTCCAGAGTCCTACAGGTGTTTAGTGGCAGAGGTGGGTTTGGAATCCAGGTTGGTTTTTTTGTTTGTTTGTTTGTTTGTTTGACAGAGAGAGAGAAGGAACACAAGCAGGGGGAGTGGGAGAGGGAGAAGCAGGCTTCCCGCGGAGCAGGGAGCCCCATGCGGGGTTCGATCCCAGGACCCCGGGATCATGACCGGAGCCCAAGGCAGACGCTTAACAACCGAGCCACCCAGGCGCCCCTGGAATCCAGGTTGTTAA
>NW_027845619.1:0-263 GCF_054177405.1 Leptonychotes weddellii
AAGAAATAAGCACTATAGACCTCAACGAGAACAGAACAAAGGGCTTTTTGGAAAAGCAACCTCGGTAAAATGTGCCGATTAGTCCCCACGACTCTGAAGAAGCTCCCTGGAAGAGGACAGTGTTCCCCCAGCCGCACCCAGGAGGGAAATTAGGTACAACCGCACATAGACTCTCTTCCCCCCACTTCCCTCTTCTCTCCCAGCTTTTGTTTCGACCCTTGGGAGAAAAGAGGAAGAGAACTGAGTAGAGGGAGGTAGAGAAA
>NW_027845620.1:0-263 GCF_054177405.1 Leptonychotes weddellii
CTTTTATCTTGATGAAGTCCCAATAGTTCATTTTTGCCCTTGCTTCCCTTGCCTTTGGCGATGTTTCTAGGAAGAAGTTGCTTTGGCTGAGGTCGAAGAGGTTGCTGCCTGAATGCATGACACTCTTACAGAGGATCAGTCAGGGAGTAGACGGGTTGAACAGAGAAGTAATAGTGAAGTAGGGAGCCAGGACACTATTGCTGCAGCCTGGGGAGAGACCATGGGGGTTTGCACCAGGCAGTGGCAACATGAGCCAAACTGTG
>NW_027845621.1:0-263 GCF_054177405.1 Leptonychotes weddellii
AACTACAAAGGTCCCACCCTGGAAGGTGTGATTCTACAATAGGCAATTGTGCTGATTTTATGACCCCACTCTCTGAAGTCAACTACACAGAGATCACAAGGCAAAATAAATCTTTAATCTTGGCATTAGTGACTGGCAATACAGAACTGCACATTTTGAACCACTGAGAATAATCACTCCTTCTACATGAATCTAAGTCAGTAGTCATCATTATTATACTGCTCATAATTTCAACTGCTTAAACATATGATTCAATATTTGAT
>NW_027845622.1:0-263 GCF_054177405.1 Leptonychotes weddellii
AAAAAAGAAATAGGATTGTTGTAGATGTAATTAATTAAGAGGAAGTCATATTAAAATAGGATGTATCCCTAACCCAATACGACTGGTGCCCATATAAGAGGATGGCCATGTGAAGACAGAGTCACACCGGGAGGAGGCCACATGATGCCAAGACAGAGATTGAAGTATGCAGCTGCAAGTCAACAACTCTACGGTTTGCTGGCAACCCACCAGCAGCTGGCAAGAAGCAAGGAAGAATTCCCCTCCAAGTTTCAGAGGGAACA
>NW_027845623.1:0-263 GCF_054177405.1 Leptonychotes weddellii
ATGCTATTGTAAATGGAATCAATTTCCTAATTTCTCTTTCTACAGTTACATTGTTAGTGTATAGGAAAGCAACTGATTTCTGTGCATTGATTTTGTATCCTGCCACATTGCTGAATTGCTGTATGAGTTCTAGTAATTTCATGGGTGTTCAGAATGGTCTGGTAGATATCCAGCTCAATTCAAGAGACCGGTTGAAATAGGGTCCCCTACTCCTCCACCATCTTTTTCCTCCCCTCCAGATTCTTTTTTTTTTTTTTTTTTTT
>NW_027845624.1:0-263 GCF_054177405.1 Leptonychotes weddellii
AGTGTTCTGTGCATCTCTTTGCAGTTTGGTGTGATGTCTGTGTTGGTTGCTTGAAATTGGCTGGGGGGTGGGGTGGGGTCTTTATACCACGGAAATTGGCAAATGCCACTAAGCAGGGATCCCCCGCCCCCAGTGGAGCTGGTTGTTAAGCTTTTACCAGCCGCTGGTCCTGCTGAAGGGGTAGATCAGCAGTCCTCAGCTGGGGAGTACTGTCCCAGGCGGGGGGCATTCTGGGCATCTGTGGGGCATTTTTAGTTGTCACA
>NW_027845625.1:0-263 GCF_054177405.1 Leptonychotes weddellii
CTTCCTCCCTCTCATGCTCTCTGTCTCTCATTCTCTCTCTCAAATAAATAAATAAAATCTTTAAAAAAAAAAAAAAACTAATGATGTAATGTATGGGGGTTAACATAAGAATAAACAAATAAAAATAAAAAAATAAAAAAATAAAAAAAATAAAAATAACTTCGTGGAAGAATGAAAAAAAAAAAATATAGACAACACAGACCAAAGGGGAACAGTATGAAGACACACAGAGAAGACAGCCATTTGCAAGCTGAGGAAAGAGG
>NW_027845626.1:0-263 GCF_054177405.1 Leptonychotes weddellii
GATGTCATTAAATTGAAGATTTTGAGATGAGGAGATTGTCCTGGATTACTCAGGTAGGTTCAATGTAATAACAAGGGTCCTTATAACAGGGAAGCAAAAAAACTGAGGTCAGAGAGAGAGGGGCTGTGATGATGGAGATAGAGTGCTTTGGAGGTGGAAGAAGAGACAACAAGATGAGCATGGCAGGTGGCCCCTAGAAACTAGGAAAGGTAAGGAAACAGATTATCCTGAAGAGCCTCAGAGGGAATGCAGCTCTGCAGACA
>NW_027845627.1:0-263 GCF_054177405.1 Leptonychotes weddellii
ACTTCCCCAGAGTCACAGAGCTAGGAAGCATGGCAGCTAAGATTTCAAAGACCAGGGTCCCAGGTCATCTTTTGTGAACCTGGGACCTTTGGAGATTTGGCCCCAGCATCCTGGGCAGGCCTTGTAAGAGGAGCTCTCCCTGCCTGAGAGTAGGGGTGGGGAAAAGACTTTGGAGAAGCAGGTCCCTCCTCCATCCTCCAAGCTCCAGGCTCAGGATTCTGATCCAGCCTCACCTTTCCCCGGCAGCCTAGACCTCATATGCT
>NW_027845628.1:0-2124 GCF_054177405.1 Leptonychotes weddellii
CCCCCCCCCCCCCCCCCCGCGCTTACTGCTAACTTCTTGAGCCCGCACCTTTTCTCTGAGCTCTCACTTCGCTTCTTCTCTTCTGGTCACCGCCCGTCTTCTACGTTATGTAACCGAATTAGGGATCTGTGACTTTTCCCCATCAGCCATAAGCTGCTTTGAGACAGAGACTTTTTCTTCTCTGGGGCTTTCATTGCGGGAGTAAAAGGTAAACAGATAAATGAGTAAATCTAAGCGGAGGTGGATGGAACACGTTTGAGGAAATGATTTCCAGGGGCGCCTGGGTGGCTCAGTCGGTTGAGCGTCTGCCTTGAGCTCAAGCCATGATCTCCAGGTCTTGGGATTGCCCCCCCACCCCCGTAGGGCTCCCTGCGCAGCGGGGATTCTGCTTCTCCCCCTGCTTGTTCTCTCTCTCTCTGTCTCTCTGTCTCAAATGAATAAATAAAATCTTAAAAAAAAATGATTTCCAGAGGAGAACCCCGAGCCTTGAGGTACTCCCACATTTAGGGGGCAGAAAAAGAGAAGAGCCCGAACTTTGCAGATTGCACTTCTGTGGAATTTTCCATATTGGTATTGTGGTTTTTTTCCCGTTTTGGGGAACCTTCAGTTTAACCCCATCACCCCCATAACAGACCCAGCATTGACTTTTTTTTTTTTTTTTTTTAGATTTTCTTTCTTTATTTGACAGAGACACAGTGAGAGAGGGAACACAAGCAGGGGGAGTGGTAGAGAGAGAAGCAGGCTTCTCGCCGAGCAGGGAGCCCAATGTGGGGCTCGATCCCAGGACCCTGGAATCATGACCCTAGCCGAAGGCAGATGCTTAACGACTGAGCCACCCAGGCGCCCCGACTTTTTTTTTTTTTTTTAAAGAAAATTGATGTCTCTCACATGACAGTGTTTTGCTAGCCTCAAAAGTTTCATTTCCAAGGTAAATCCTTCTACCTGAGCTTCTAATTTCACCTTTTCCTGGGCCATCCCAGATCTTGTTCCATCCTGCCCACCTCTTTTATCCTCTGTTTAGCCACCAGCTTCTTCTTCTCTAAAGCACATTCAGATCTTCCTTACCAATAAGCAAGACATACTAGAATTTCCTTGATCTTGTGCCTTCTCAAGCGCCGCCTTATCACTTCTATTCCCTTAACCAGAAAATCACAAGAATTCTTAGCTATGAGGTGAAGGGGTTATCCTTCTAATAATCTGTTTCTCTCTGTCTCGGAAAAATGCCTAGGCACATGAAACTTGGGGTTTGTGGGCCTGCTGGAGCTAAGAATCTGTGCTTTGTTGGGGCGCCTCGCAGGCTCAGTCGGTAGAGCATGGGACTCTTGATCTTGTGTGGTGAGTTTGAGCCCCACCTTGGGTGTGGAGCCTACCTTAAAGGAAAAAAAAAAAAAGAATCTGTGCGTTTACTTAATGCCTGTTCCAGTTCAGTGCACTAAATTGACTTCTACCCTAGGAATGTTTGTTTACCTGTGATCTAGTCACCTTTTCCCATCCAGCGATCCGATCTGAGCAGTGTTCATGGCACTTAACTTGCAGTAATGGTTCCCAGTTTTCATTTTGGCTCAACAGGTGGGAAGGATACAGCACATCTCTATCAGTGGCAGTGACTTGATACAGGAGTGATTTTCAACCAGGAGGGGAGATGTAGTTGAATAAAAAAGCCCCCCAGATGTTTCTGAAATTTCCCATCTGCTTTCTTTCACTATTTTCCTCCTTCAGATTAGCATTCCCTTGGCTTCTGTCTCCGGTCTTATCCTCTGCTTTGGTGTCACTTGTTACCTCTCTTTGTATCTGTAGCCTAGCCTCTCTCCCAAGATCTGTCCAGATTTGCATATCCATCTGCCTGAAAGACATCATCACATGAATGTTGGGTTGAACATCTTAGTTTTAACATGTCCAAAACCCAGTTCACGATCTTGACTGCCACTCATTGCCACTACTATCCCCATACACACAGTGATACACACCTGTTTCTTTTCATTTCTTATTCCTATTAACAGTATCCCAATCCGCAGAGTTTCCTGATTTGCTGCCTTGGAGATATTTTCAGCTTTGCCCTAATCCATTCTGTTAATAAATCTTGTTCTACTTCCAAAATAACTGCTGCATCTGTCCTCTCCTTTT
>NW_027845629.1:0-263 GCF_054177405.1 Leptonychotes weddellii
GGACAAAAGAATAAAACAGATAAAGTGGACTTCATCAAAACTAAAAAATTTGTGCTTCAAAGGACAAAATCAAGAAAGTGGAAAGACAACCCACAGAATGGAAAGAAATATTCACATATCATATGTCTGATAAAAGACTTGTGTCCAGAATATACAAAGAACACTTGCAAATCAACAGTAGAGCAACACATACTTCAATGAAAAAAAGATGTGAATAGACATTTATTTACTTGAGAGAGAGAGAGCACACAGAAGGAGAGTAA
>NW_027845630.1:0-263 GCF_054177405.1 Leptonychotes weddellii
TAACTGTTGCAACACCACAGTCATAACTTCTCTGGGCAAAATCTAGCATGAACGCTAACATCAGTGAGCAAAACTTTAAAGGGAAACTAGACACCTGCATGTACTCCAAGTATCTTCCCAAAATATTTATCAATTACTGTGGTGGGTTTTTTTTTTTAAGATTTATTTTTTTATTGAGAAAGAGAGAGTACGTGTGCGTGCACGTGAGTGGGGGGAGGGGCAGAGGCAGAGGGAGAAAGAGAATCTTAAGCAGGCTCCACGCT
>NW_027845631.1:0-263 GCF_054177405.1 Leptonychotes weddellii
AGTGTTCTGTGCATCTCTTTGCAGTTTGGTGTGATGTCTGTGTTGGTTGCTTGAAATTGGCTGGGGGGTGGGGTGGGGTCTTTATACCACGGAAATTGGCAAATGCCACTAAGCAGGGATCCCCCGCCCCCAGTGGAGCTGGTTGTTAAGCTTTTACCAGCCGCTGGTCCTGCTGAAGGGGTAGATCAGCAGTCCTCAGTTGGGGAGTACTGTCCCAGGCGGGGGGCATTCTGGGCATCTGTGGGGCATTTTTAGTTGTCACA
>NW_027845632.1:0-263 GCF_054177405.1 Leptonychotes weddellii
TCAAACGTACATTCCCAAAAACCCAGTGGGCAGCTACTGTGGTGGTTAGAAGGCCAAAATGGACTTACTCAGAAGTAGTGAGAATATTGCACATTTTCTTGGAACATTCTGAATTCTCTTGTGTTTTTCAGCAAATTTCCCCAGCCTCGTTTAATATTTCTTAGCTACTTTCTCTGCCTCCCAAAGCTGTCTTCTGACCATCATCATCTGGGATAATAATGTCTTACAAACAAATGTATTATTTTCCCCTAAAACTGCTATAT
>NW_027845633.1:0-263 GCF_054177405.1 Leptonychotes weddellii
ACTCAGGAAATGAAAACCAATACAGATAAAACTGTACTGATGTGCCCGAGAGACCAGTGACAACAGACCATTACCTAGGTTCCACAGAACCTAAGACGATTTTAAGATGCACTGTTACCTGATGTGTAAGAAACAAAAATGTTGGGGCACCTGGGTGGCTCAGTCGTTAAGCGCCTGCCTTCGGCTCAGGTCATGATCCAGGGGTCCTGGGATCGAGCCCCACATCGGGCTCCCTGCTCAGTGGGAAGCCTGCTTCTCCCTCT
>NW_027845634.1:0-263 GCF_054177405.1 Leptonychotes weddellii
GATGTCATTAAATTGAAGATTTTGAGATGAGGAGATTGTCCTGGATTACTCAGGTAGGTTCAATGTAATAACAAGGGTCCTTATAACAGGGAAGCAAAAAAACTGAGGTCAGAGAGAGAGGGGCTGTGATGATGGAGATAGAGTGCTTTGGAGGTGGAAGAAGAGACAACAAGATGAGCATGGCAGGTGGCCCCTAGAAGCTAGGAAAGGTAAGGAAACAGATTATCCTGAAGAGCCTCAGAGGGAATGCAGCTCTGCAGACA
>NW_027845635.1:0-263 GCF_054177405.1 Leptonychotes weddellii
AGGCTCCTTGCTCAGTGGGGGGACCTGCTTCTCCCTTTCCCTCTGCCTTCCCCTCCCCTTGTTTGTGTGCCCTCTCTCTGTCGAATAAATAAATAAAATCTTTAAAAAATTTAAGATAAATAAAAACAGATAAATTCTTCTTTAGTCAGAACACAGTCTTTTTCTCTTATATGAATATGATTATTTAGCTTAATAAAACAGTACATGTAGTGTTATGTGTCGACCTCGGAGAGTCATGGACCTGGGGAGGCAAAGGAACTGAG
>NW_027845636.1:0-263 GCF_054177405.1 Leptonychotes weddellii
ATTATATATCTCAAGACGTTAGAAATTAATAAGTGAATAAATTCAATGAAGTAGGAGGAAGAAATAGTAAGAGGTAGCAGAAGTTAATGAAATAACGGGTAAACATACAATAGAGAGGTTTAATAAAGCACAGACGAATTATTTGAAAAGGCTAATAAAATTGACAAGCCTCTGGAGAAACTAGTCAAGGATAAAAGAGAGAAGGAACAAATATTTAATATTATGAACTAAAAAGGGAGGATTTTTACAAATGCTGCAGGCCA
>NW_027845637.1:0-263 GCF_054177405.1 Leptonychotes weddellii
AAGAAAGTAATTCCATTTACAACTGCACCAAAAAGAATAAAATACCTAGGAATAAACTTAACCAAGGAGGTGACAGAGCTGTACTCTGAAAACTATAAAACGCTGATAAAAGAAATTGAAGATGATCCTAGCCACAGCAATCAGACAACAAAAAGAAATAAAAGGCATCCAAATCGGCAAGGAAGAAGTCAAACTCTCACTCTTTGCAGATGATATGATACTTTATGTGGAAAACCCAAAAGACTCCACCCCAAAACTGCTAG
>NW_027845638.1:0-263 GCF_054177405.1 Leptonychotes weddellii
TTCTACGAACACCAGGATGCCCCATGTGCCTCTCCGCGCAGAGAGGTGGCCGGGGGACCATCTCTGGAAGGGAGCTTGGGGATGAACTCTCCTCCTCCTTCCTAGCCTGTGTGAGAAGGCCTGCGCCTTCTCTTGCAGGTGTCTGTAGCCATGTCAGGCCCTGGCTGGTGCTCAGCAGAGGGAATGCTCAGGTGATGGGGGAAGCTGAGGAAGGAAGGATTCTGGCCTGAAGATGGAAGGTCCCATAGCTTTCATGTTCTGAA
>NW_027845639.1:0-2123 GCF_054177405.1 Leptonychotes weddellii
GAATATCGCCTCGGATTCACTTCTCCGCACGTCCTACCTTCCAGAAAGTGGTCTCTTTTCTGATGAGAGTTGTTGCTCTTCTTTTCTTCGATCTCCTGTTGAGTTTGTAGGTGTTCAGAATGGTTTGATCCCTATCCAGCTGAATTCCTGAGACCAGACGAAATCCAGGTCTCTTACTCCTCCACCATCTTGCCCAGACATTAGTCTTTTAAACCTATATATATATATAGGTTTACACATAGATATACATATATATATGTAAAGTGAAGTTTCGACCAAAAACATACCTTTTATGTTTATCTAATACTCACCCTTTCTGATATTCTTCAATCTTCCCTGAGGAAGATCTCGAGTTCCATCTGCTGCTACAATTTTCTCTAGCTAAAATAACTTATTTTAGCGTACATTATATAGCATTGAATTGTCTATGTTTCAATGGCTTGAGATTTAATTTCAGATGAAAAATACTAAAATTCCTTTTGCAGAAAATTTCTGAATGTGGAATTGAAACATATAGTATGGGCTGCTAATTTTCCTTTAACTTCCCACATGAAAACTCAGAAAGAAATGCTCCATTTCACCATCACTTAGAACAATGAATATTAGTCAATGATATTTCAGACACCAGGATAAATGCCCACCTTGTGGGAATCACTGTGGCATTAGGAGAGGACCTAACTCATGGACCACAAACACCTAAATCTCCATGGGGTCTCAGCTAGGCAGAATGGATATCAAATGTGTCAGAGTATGTCTGGCTACTTGTTGGTTTATGCCCAGTAGAGACATATTCACAGACGAAATTAGAGGCTTCCTGGGAAATAATTTAATTGGAAGGAAGAAGACACTAGGTACTAACATCATTAACCAATAAGAAAACCGTTTCTCTTAATCTTTCCAGGAGGCAAGATGGCAACTCTGAGTCATGGATTTTTTTTTATAAGTACATGTAGGAAAATCTCTTGGGAAGCTTATAAGAAATTGAGCAGTATGTGCTGACAAAAATATTACTGTGAGGGGAGCCTGGGTGGCCCAGTCAGTTAAGTGACCAACTCTTGATTTCAGCTCAGGTCATGATCTTAGGGTCTTGAGATCGAGCCCTGTTTCAGGCTCTGCACTCAGTGTGAGTCTGCTTGAGATTCTCTCTCTCCCCTCTTACCCTCCCCTGTTTTGTGTGCTCTTTCTCTCTCTCTCTCAAATAAATAAATAATCCTTTTTTAAAAAAAAGAAAAAAATAGTACTGTGCATGTGCTATTTGTATTTATGAGATATTTGGATTATGTAAAGATAAAGACAAAAACCCTAAAAAAATGATTGCTGGATTTGGCTGAATCTAAATGTAAACTTCTGAGTTCTAATAAAAACTTTGAAATTAGCTAAAAGGCAAATTATCAACTTGAGGATAATCAAAACAAAAAATTAATAACCATTATATATAAAAAGCTCTAGAAGAGAATGCCTTTATTAAAAAATATGTGAAAGTTTAAAAAAGGTCCTTCACAAAAGAAAAGCACATGGAAAATAAACACATGAAGAGTATTTAATGCCTGGTATATAATATAACAATAAGATACACTATTTCCTTTGTAATAATCGCAAAAAAATTTAATAATATCCAGTATTTTAAAAAAATTAAAAATTGGGGGTGCCTGGTTGGCTCAGTTGGTAGATCACGTAACTATTGACGCCGGGGTCATGAGATTGAGCCCCACATTGGGCATGAAGCCTACTTAAAAAAAAAAAAAAGGAAAAGAAGAAATAGACAGTATTGCAAAAATCCATTCATAGACATCTAAGAAGCTTTATTTATTTTATTTTTTTAAAGATCTTATTTATTTTTTGACAGAGAGAGAGAGCATAAGTAGGGGCAGTGGCAGGCAGAGGGAGAAGCAGGCTTCCCGCTGAGCAGAGAGCCTGATGTGGGGCTCGATCCCAGGACCCTGGGATCATGACCTGACCTGAAAGCAGACACATAACTGACTGAGCTCCCCAGGCACCCCAACATATAAGAAGCTTTAAGAAGTTATGTTTTATTCACTGATGGGAATATATGCAGCCATTCATTACTTAGGAAAAATATAAAAGCATGGAAAACAAAATTTATATTGTTAAAAAAAGATACA
>NW_027845640.1:0-263 GCF_054177405.1 Leptonychotes weddellii
TAACTGTTGCAACACCACAGTCATAACTTCTCTGGGCAAAATCTAGCATGAACGCTAACATCAGTGAGCAAAACTTTAAAGGGAAACTAGACACCTGCATGTACTCCAAGTATCTTCCCAAAATATTTATCAATTACTGTGGTGGGTTTTTTTTTTTAAGATTTATTTTTTTATTGAGAAAGAGAGAGTACGTGTGCGTACACGTGAGTGGGGGGAGGGGCAGAGGCAGAGGGAGAAAGAGAATCTTAAGCAGGCTCCACGCT
>NW_027845641.1:0-263 GCF_054177405.1 Leptonychotes weddellii
GATATCCAGCAAAATGCAGATGTAATGAGGGGTACCCAAATGTGGCCCCATGGAAGGAGTATTTGAATTCTTTGAGTCTGAATACATTCTCAATCCCAAAGACCAGAACTCTTCGATTCTTCAGGCAATCAATGAAGAAAGAACTTGATTCACTTCTCTCTGCTTGGACACCCACTGTGAAAATAAATAAAGGAAACCTCATTTAAAATGGAGTTGGGATGAATGAATAAAGAAGATGTGATACACACACACACACACACACA
>NW_027845642.1:0-263 GCF_054177405.1 Leptonychotes weddellii
ATTATTGAACTCTACATCTGAAACTAATGATGTACTATGTGTTCACTAATTGTATTTAAATTAAAAAAAAAAAAAACACAAAATATTACTGCTCATTGACAATGCACCTGATCCTTCAAGAGCTCTGATGGACATGTAAAAGATTAGTGTTTTCATGCCTGCTAACACAACATCCATTCCACAGCCTATGGATCAAGGAGTAATTTTGACTTTGAAGTCTTATTATTGAAGAAATATATTTCATAAGGCTATAGCTGCCATAG
>NW_027845643.1:0-263 GCF_054177405.1 Leptonychotes weddellii
ACAGAGAGAGCACAAGTAGGCAGAGTGGCAGGCGGGAGAGGGAGAAGCAGGCTCTCCGCTGAGCGGGGAGCCAGACGCGGGGCTCAATCCCAGGACCCCAGGATCATGACCTGAGCCGAAGGCAGCCGCTTAACCGACTGAGCCACCCAGGCGCCCCGTAATGTTTTGGGAATGAATGAAAAGCATGTTGGTTGGTTGACTGGCTGACTGGCTGACTGGGTAGATGATGGATGGATGCATGGATGGATGGATAATTGGATGCA
>NW_027845644.1:0-263 GCF_054177405.1 Leptonychotes weddellii
TGCTCAGTGATGGGTAAACAATGAAAAGCAAAAATAAATAAGAGTAGCTGACATTTGTATGGTACTTAACTCTGTGCAAGTGCTATTCTACTCATTTAACATAAACTCACTTGTATTTCACATAAATTCTGAGAAGATATTTCAGATGAAAATACAATGTTTATAAGCATTAACTCACTTGTCATAGTTGTATACTAGAGCTTACATTTGAACTTGGTCTCTGGCTCCAGAGTCCATGTTCTTAAATCAGTAGATAGTATGGC
>NW_027845645.1:0-263 GCF_054177405.1 Leptonychotes weddellii
TTTTTTTTTTATTTCAAATGACTGAAATAAAGTTGGAATTGAAGGAAACTGTGTTTTATGGATATGTACTAAAGTTCAGAATAGATCTTTTGTTTTATCACTTACCCAAATTACAGAACACATTCAGGTGAAATGACTAGAGGTAATTAGGATTTCTGAATAGACTGGTATAGCGTATACACGAATGATTAGATTTCTATGAAGGCTTGGTTGCCCCCACTCCCCAGAACGCCACATATCATTATAGCTTAGTGATCAGAACA
>NW_027845646.1:0-263 GCF_054177405.1 Leptonychotes weddellii
GAATTATTGAACTCTACATCTGAAACTAATGATGTACTATATGTTCACTAATTGTATTTAAATTAAAAAAAAAAAACACAAAATATTACTGCTCATTGACAATGCACCTGATCCTTCAAGAGCTCTGATGGACATGTAAAAGATTAGTGTTTTCATGCCTGCTAACACAACATCCATTCCACAGCCTATGGATCAAGGAATAATTTTGACTTTGAAGTCTTATTATTGAAGAAATATATTTCATAAGGCTATAGCTGCCATAG
>NW_027845647.1:0-263 GCF_054177405.1 Leptonychotes weddellii
AGAACCAATGGAATTGATTGAGGGAGATTTTGTTTCTTCTGACTGTGTGGGAACTCTAGCAAGAGAGGGCATTTAGGGAAATTATTTTTATAATTTGATCCCAGAGTAAACCAGGATGATAGCTTTGCCCTACAGCAGAAACTCAGCCACTCAGGAAACACCAGACCTTTGGAGGGAGGCCTGTCACATCACCAAGAAGGTGTCAGCATTTTCCTCCAAGCAGGCTCTGATCCTGCCTTGGGCTGATCTGCAGGAAAGTGCTG
>NW_027845648.1:0-263 GCF_054177405.1 Leptonychotes weddellii
GTGGTAGAATTTCCTACAGTGTTGTTTGGTTTTTTTAAAATAGGAGATCCAGAATTTTAATGGCATGTTTGCCTGATAAGAATTTCTTTATTTTATTATTTAAAAAAGAATGTGTATATTAAAGGATCTATCCAACAAGAAGATCTAACAATTGTAAATATCTATGCCCCTAACATGGGAGCAGCCAATTATATAAGGCAATTAATAACAAAAGCAAAGAAACACATCAACAACAATACAATAATAGTGGGGGACTTTAACAC
>NW_027845649.1:0-263 GCF_054177405.1 Leptonychotes weddellii
AAAATTTGGAGAAATTTTTAATGGTCATGCAGATGGACATGTACATTCGTGAATTTGTTCCTTCACTTGTGATGTAACAGTGAGAACTTTCATCAATGCAGACAGGTTCTTTCCAATTTCAAAAAAAAAAAAAAATGAACTCTATCTGTATTCTTTTGTGCCATTAGCCAAAAGTGGTCACATAAACAACATGGAAATAACACAACCCTGAGGACATTGGTCATCTCGACAAGGGGTTGATTAAAACCTGGCATTTCTTTTCT
>NW_027845650.1:0-2123 GCF_054177405.1 Leptonychotes weddellii
ATATCATATCATCTGCAAAGAGTGAGAGTTTGACTTCTTCTTTGCTGATTCGGATGTCTTTTATTTCTTTTTGTTGTCTGATTGCTGTGGCTAGGACTTCCTATGTTGAATATGTTGAATAGCAGTGGTGATAGTGGACATCCCTGCTGCATTCCTGACCTTAGGGGGAAAGCTCTCAGTTTTTCCCCACTGAGAATGATATTCGCTGTAGGTTTTTCATAGATGGCTTTTATGATATTGAGGTATGTACCCTCTATGCCTGTACTCTGAAGAGTTTTGATCAAGAAAGGATGCTGTACTTTGTCAAATGCTTTTTCTGCATCTATTGAGAGGATCATATGGTTCTTGTTCTTTCTTTTGTTAATGTATTGTATCACATTGATTGATTTGCGGATGTTGAACCAACCTTGCAGCCCAGGGATAAATCCCACTTGTTCGTGGTGAATAATCCTTTTAATTTACTGTTGGATCTTATTGGCTAGTATTTTGGTGAGAATTTTTGCATTTGTGTTCATTAAGGATATTGGTCTACAATTCTCCTTTTGGATGGGTTCTTTGTCTGGTTTGGGATCAAGGTAACGGTGGACTCACAAAATGAGTTTGGAAGTTTTCCTTCCATTTCTATTTTTTGGAACAGTTTCAGAAGAATAGGTATTAATTCTTCTTCAAATGTTTGGTAGAATTCTTCTGGATAGTCATCTGGCCCTGGGCTTTTGTGTTTTGGGAGATTTTTGATGACTGCTTCAATTTCCTTAGTGGTTATAGGTCTGTTCAGGTTTTCTATTTCGTCCTGGTTGAATTTTGGTAGTTGATACATCTCTAGGAATGCATCCATTTCTTCCAGATTGTCTAATTTGCTTGCATAGAGTTGCTCATACTATGTTTTTATAATTGTTTTTAATTCTTTGGTGTTGGCTGTGATCTCTCCTCTTTAATTCATGATTTTTGTTGATTTGGGTCCTTTCTCTTTTCTTTTTGGTAAGTCTGGCCAGGGGTTTATCAATGTTATTATTTCTTTCAAAGAACCAAATCCTAGTTTCATTGATCTGTTCTACTGTTCTTTTGGTTTCTATTTTATTGATTTCTGCTCTGATCTTTATTATTTCTCTTCTCCTGCTGGGTTTAGGCTTATTTGCTGTTCTCTCTCCAGCTCCTTTAGGTGTACAGTTAGGTTGTGTATTTGAGACCTTTCTTGTTTCTTGAGAAAGGCTTGTATTGCTATATACTTTCCTCTTAGGACTGCCGTTGCTGCATCCCTAAGATTTTGAACAGTTGGATTTTCATTTTCATTGGTTTCCATGAATTTTTTAAATTCTTCTTTATTTTCCTGGTTGACCCATTCATTCTTTAGTAGGATGCTCTTTAGCCTCCATGTATCTGAGTTCTTTCTGACTTTCCTCTTGTGGTTGAGTTCTAGTTTCAAAGCATTATGGTCTGAAATTATGCAGGGAATAATCCCAATCTCTTTGTACCGGTTGAGACCCAATTTGTGACCTAGGATGTGATCTATTCTGGAGACTCTTCCATGGGCACTATAGAAGAATGTGTATTCTGTTGCTTTGGGATGGAATGTTCTGAATACGTCTGTGAAGTCCATTTGGTCCAGTGTGTCATTTAAAGTCTTTATTTCCTTGTTGATCTTTTGCTTATATGATCTGTCCATTTAAGTGAGGGGGCTGTTAATGTCTCCCACTATTATTGTATTTTTCTCGATGTGTTTCTTTGCTTTTGTTATTAATTGCCTTATATAATTGGCTGCTCCCATGTTAGGGGCATAGATATTTACAAGTGTTAGATCTTCTTGTTGGATAGATCCTTTAAGTAGGATATAGTGTCCTTCCTCATCTCTTATTACAGTCTTTGGTTTAAAATCTAATTTGTCTGATATAAGGATTGCCACCCCAGCTTTCTTTTAGTGTCCATTAGCATGGTAAATGGTTTTCCACCCCCTCACTTTCAATCTGGGTGTGTCTTTGGGTCTAAAATGAGTCTCTTGCAGACAGCATATCGATGGGTCTTGTTTTTTTATCCAATCTGATAGCCTGTGTCTTTTGATTGGGGCATTTAGCCCATTTACATTCAGGGTAACTATTGAAAGATAGGAATTTAGTGCCATTGTATTG
>NW_027845651.1:0-263 GCF_054177405.1 Leptonychotes weddellii
CTGCCTAGCTTTCCATCCCAGCTGCACTTTTGACTCTCTTGGACCCCAGTTGGCTCAACACCCCCCCACCCCATGACCTACCCAGACATCCAGAAGCTCTGCCCTGGTCCAGCCCCTGCCCCCATTCATCTAAGAAGAAAGTTTAGAATATATGAGAACCCCTGAGGTACTTTAAATCTCTTTTCCAGACCAATCAGAACCCCCGTGCCTTCGACCTACCTATTTACCTACAGTTCAGCCATTCCTGCCATGAATAAAACTGC
>NW_027845652.1:0-263 GCF_054177405.1 Leptonychotes weddellii
GGGACCTTGGGCAAGTCACCTATCTCTGAGCTCATTTTCTTCATCCGTGACAGAAAAGAGTTCGGAGAAAGGTCCCCTTTTGCTCTAGAATTATTGTGTCTTTACTGCAAAGCAAATTTGCTTTCAGATAAATTCATAAACATATTACATTATTTCTTCAGTCTTACTCGGTCGTCGTAGAAAAACGTAAAATTCCAATGAAGCATAAAGAAAAAAAAAAAGAAATAAACACAACAAAATAAATAGGCAAACAAACTGACAAA
>NW_027845653.1:0-263 GCF_054177405.1 Leptonychotes weddellii
ATGGAACACTACATCTAAAACCAATGATGTAATGTATGGGGATTAACATAACAATAAAAAAATTAAAAAAAAAAAAAGAAAGAAACAAGCCTGACTCCAAAGTTCAATACTTTCTCATGTCACTGGCTTTCCTAGAGGCTTATGATGTGCCAGGCACTCTACCCATCAGGACCTAGACTAAACTGAGACAAGGAAGGAAGGTAGAGTACAAATTTTAGGAGGCACTCACACTCAGGTCCATGCAAGTGCTGGCCCTGTACTGA
>NW_027845654.1:0-263 GCF_054177405.1 Leptonychotes weddellii
GTATAGAGACACAAAACATAAGTGACACAGTTAAAAAGTTGCCTTATTTATCCATTCATCTGTTGATGGACATCTTGGCTTTTTCCATAGTTTGCCTATTGTGGACATTGCTACTATAAACATTGGGGTGCACGTACCCCTTTGGATCCCTACATTTGTATCTTTGGGGAAAATACCCAGTAGTGCAATTGCTGGATCGTATGGTAGCTCTATTAGAATGGATAAAGAAGATGTGGTGTGTGTGCGTATATATATATATATAT
>NW_027845655.1:0-263 GCF_054177405.1 Leptonychotes weddellii
GCACGGGCTCCTCAGCTGGGGTCCTGACCAGCCTGCAGGGAGGGGAGGGGAGGGGAGCCCATACCGATGCCCCTGGCTACCCGCTGACTGATGGGACCACGGAACTGAGGCACCAGGACGAAGCATCCCCTCGGTGGGTGACCTCGACACCTAAAACCTCGATGACGTTGTTCCATGGGGACAGTGGCCAAAATGTGCCACCGAACCCCAACCTGTCCATACTTAGCCAAGAACAAAGGATCCCAAATGTGAAATTTCCACCT
>NW_027845656.1:0-263 GCF_054177405.1 Leptonychotes weddellii
TCAAACGTACATTCCCAAAAACCCAGTGGGCAGCTACTGTGGTGGTTAGAAGGCCAAAATGGAATTACTCAGAAGTAGTGAGAATATTGCACATTTTCTTGGAACATTCTGAATTCTCTTGTGTTTTTCAGCAAATTTCCCCAGCCTCGTTTAATATTTCTTAGCTACTTTCTCTGCCTCCCAAAGCTGTCTTCTGACCATCATCATCTGGGATAATAATGTCTTACAAACAAATGTATTATTTTCCCCTAAAACTGCTATAT
>NW_027845657.1:0-263 GCF_054177405.1 Leptonychotes weddellii
CTATCTCAAAATTTTAAAGAGAGAACAACTTATATATATATATGCCAAAAATACGGGTAACTACTATGAAGGGATAGAATATGACTCTAAAAATGAAAAATAAAAATGTTTTTTTAAAAAAAGGGATTGATAAGATGTTAGTTGAAAAAGGGAAAAAGAAAAATTCAAAAAAAGAAAAAAAGACAGTTAAAAAAAAATAACTTTGAGAGACTAAAGAATCATGGTAAAAAAGCCATGAATTCTATGTGCAGTATTCCCCTAGC
>NW_027845658.1:0-263 GCF_054177405.1 Leptonychotes weddellii
TGTAGCCATGCTCCCGGGTGGCTACTGAGAGTCAGCCCTTGGGGAGCGCACTCACACGCATGTGCACACACACACCCCGCACGCACACACACCCACAGCCCGCACGCACACCCCCCCGTGCGCACGCGCACACACACCCCTGCGCGCGCACACACGTGCGTGTGCACACCCCCCGCACGCACACACACATTAGCTCACGAACACATGCACACACCCCCGCATGCATACACACACCCGCACACACATACGTGCACACACACCCC
>NW_027845659.1:0-263 GCF_054177405.1 Leptonychotes weddellii
GCGTCGCGCGTCACCGTCTCGCGGGCCACGTCGAGCAGCAGCAGCGGCGGCGTGTCCACGACCGGGCGCCCGGGCCGCAGCAAGCGCAAGCGGCCGGAGGCGGAGGAGTCGCCGGGCCCGGGCTCGAGCGGCATTGGCTCCGGCAGCGGCAGCAGCAGCGGCAGCACCAGCTTCCACCTGGCGCAGCGGGCCTCGGCCTCGGGCGGCGTCGGCATCGAGGACATCGACCTGGAGGGCAGGTTTGTGCAGCTGAAGAACAGCTC
>NW_027845660.1:0-263 GCF_054177405.1 Leptonychotes weddellii
TGAGAGAAAGCAGTGTGGAATCAGTGTCGGCAGCAGCCTGGAAACATTTAACATGAACTGCAACGAGGCAAGACCCTGGAAACGGTGACACTCGACTGGAAACACAGCAGAAGTGTGCCTACAACTCAGAACAATAGCGATCAGGAGAAGGCATTCCATCTCCTGCTGGCAAGTCACACACACACACACACACACACACGGCTGGCAGTGCTGCCTATCTTGAGCCTGGTGGCAGCTATAGGAGTTTCTTCATTTGTAAAAAC
>NW_027845661.1:0-2123 GCF_054177405.1 Leptonychotes weddellii
GGACAGAGAGAATCTTATGCAGGTTCCATAGCCAGTATGGAGCCCCCTGCGGGGCTTGATCTCATGACCCTGAGATCATGACCTAAGCCGAAATTAAGCGTTGGGCATGTAACCAACTGAG
This sequence comes from Leptonychotes weddellii, assembly GCF_054177405.1. Lineage (NCBI taxonomy): Eukaryota > Metazoa > Chordata > Mammalia > Carnivora > Phocidae > Leptonychotes > Leptonychotes weddellii. The sequence goes on from NW_027845661.1 coordinate 122, forward strand.
CCGCCCAGGTGCCCCCCTGCTGAAGTATTTTAAAGCAAATCACAGATGTCCTATTTTTACCATAAGGTACTTCATTAGCTATAAAATATGGTTCTTTTAGAATCACAATGCCGTCAGCACATTGAACAAAATTAACAGTCATTCTTCAGCATCCACTAATATCTGTCATAACCAAATTTCTCAGATTTTCTCTAAAAATGGCTTTTAATACTTTATTTGAATTGGGATCCTACTTTGGGAAAAGGGCATTTTTAAGGGTGGTACTAAAGATACATTGAAGGAACACTTTATTCCAGATGTAATTAGAGCAAGTGGGGGAAAAAACGCAGAACCTCATGGATTTCTTAAGTATTTTGTGGAAGGAACTAATACTTAATCTCCATTTTCTGTCCTTAAGGAGCACTATGATCCATCCCCTGAGAATGAACAATCCGATGCATATTTTAAACCATGTAAACCGCAGTTTCTGGTTTAATGAGAGATTACTTTTCCCATCGCGTTCCACATCCGTGCAGACAGTGATTTCATGTGCCAAAGTTAGTCCTACAATTACCATTTTGATTACTCTTAGAAAAATGTACACAAAGAATACAGTGACTCAGCGCAGGGTGTTGCCAATGGGTTGTAGTTTTTAGCTTTCCAATTACGATGGAATTGTGTAAATAATGTACAACTTGGTGTTGCATTTTTCTGCTCCCCATGCCTTTCCACACCCTACCTACTGGTATCAAGTACACCCACCCGCCTTTTCTTCATCTGTTTTTTTTTGTTTGTTTTTCCTTTTCCATTTTAAAAATGGCAGCTTTTTGTTACCTTTTTTTTTTATTTTTAAAGATTAACAAGGGTCTGGAAAGCCCAGAATACAAGTGAATTGCAAAACTCCATACAAGGCCTTGTTTTATTATTATTATTTTTTAAGATTTTATTTATTTGACACAGAGAGAGAGCTAGCAAGAGCAGGAACACAAGCAGGGGGAGCAGGAGAGGAAGAAACAGGCTTCCCACCGAGCAGAGATCCTGATGCGGGGCTCGATTCCAAGACCCTGGGATCATGACCTGAGCAAAAGGCAGACGCTTAACAACTGAGCCTCCCAGGCACCCCAAGGCCTTGTTCTTATTAAGTAAGCTTTCCGTTCCTTTGTGACTATGAAGATTCATAAGGCTATATTTAAAGAAAATAATGCCAAAGAGTCCACAGAGGTCTAATTTTGAACATAAATTGATGTTTTGTGGCACCTGAGTCTGAGGTAACGGAATGCTTTTATTGCAAACACATGAATGAACACTCCGAGTTGAATAAGACCTGGCCCCTGCCACCAAGGCATGCCACCATCTTGGGAGATGGAAGTGTGGCATGGGGAAGATGAGTGGTTTGGAGGGGAGGAAGCTGGAATCAGGGAAGCCGCCTAGAATTTTCACAGTAGTCTTGGCACAAGGTAATTAGCATACTAGGGTCCTCCTATTGGGGTATTGGGTGACAAGAAGAGATGCTCGAAGGGTTTACAAGTATTCTCTCAACTTGGTGACTTACTGGATCTGGGGAATGAAAGAGCAGTGACCAAGAATTTGTGCTGCAATATAAAAGAAAAGATACTGTGTTTTTGAAAAGAAACAGGAACATTGATAGAGGGAAGTAGTTGCATTTTTTTTGTTTCTCATTTTGTTTTGTTTTTAATTTTAGTATCTTCACTTTGAAATCCTAGGCAGCCAAGGGAAAAGGCTCACTAAATATCTAGGATATGTGGCCAGGATACAGGATAGAAATGGGAACTATTGATTTGGAAGATAGTCATTTATTCATCTATATAAAATACAACAACCCTCGGGCGCCTGGGTGGCTCAGTCGTTAAGCGTCTGCCTTCGGCTCAGGTCATGATCCCAGGGTCCTGGGATCGAGTCCCACATCGGGCTCCCTCCTCGGGGGGAAGCCTGTTTCTCCCTCTCCCACTCCCGCTGCTTGTGTTCCTGCTCTCGCTATCTCTGTCTCTGTCAAATAAATAAA
>NW_027845662.1:0-263 GCF_054177405.1 Leptonychotes weddellii
TTTTTTTTTTTAAATCAAGGTTTCTGAAAATGTTTAGTTGTCTTTTGGGGAAAAAAAAAAAATCCCAAGTGATTCAGTGAGTAGCCAGGGTTGAAAGTCCCTAGGGAAGTTGATCTAGGAAATTTCATGTTCCCTTCTCTGACTTTCCTAGGCAGCCTTTCCTTAAAATAACTATCCTTCATGACCGTGTTAAGAGAAATTGCTTTTTAGGAAACAAACTGAGGGTTGCTGGAGTGGGGGGTGGGGTGGGAGGGATGGGGTGA
>NW_027845663.1:0-263 GCF_054177405.1 Leptonychotes weddellii
ATTTTCTGTGAAAAATATTCTGAAAGAATCTGGTTTCTAGCACATTATCTAATACCAACCAAACGCTTTGGTGAGCCTGAGAACTCAGGGCAGTATGACTAAGGGAATTGGTAGGAAGTGGTATAGGAGTGAGCATAATTGTATGTCTAAAGACCAAGATCGATTGTGTATTTCCAGTGAGGGAGAGAACAGTTAGCTATATTTTTATATTTAGGTGTTCATCTCAAAACTAATTAAGGGATTTTTACCTTGTCTGTAGTCTT
>NW_027845664.1:0-263 GCF_054177405.1 Leptonychotes weddellii
TAGAATTGCAGAGGTAACTGCTTGTGAACAACTTCCAGCCCACACACGCTATGCCGTCACCCCTTTGAAGGTTCCCATGGGTGTCAGGACGGGAGAAAGTCTTTTTTACTCCAGGGATTATCTAAGTTTGGAAGAATAAGATATAAGTAATCACCAAATACAAACTAGGCCTTTAGATCAGATTCCATAAATACCAACGGAGCCAGCGCATTGGAAGTAGAAAATGAAAAATGGTAACCTTCTGGTCAACTGGATGATCCAGT
>NW_027845665.1:0-263 GCF_054177405.1 Leptonychotes weddellii
CAGATTTATAAAAACTCCCAGAGTGTATCATTTATTTGGGTTGAAGGTTGGGCTCAGAAATATGCATTAATAAAAAAAAATCTTCCAGGATGATTTTGATAGAGAGTTAATTCTAAAAATTACTCTTAGGTAATTTTAAAATCATGAAAATATTCAATAACCAGGAATGGAGTGAGATTTTGTACTTAGTATCTTGGTATAGAAATGGGATTGCTCTACCTGAAGGAGGAGTAAAAGAGACCACACACCCTCAGATTCTCTGA
>NW_027845666.1:0-263 GCF_054177405.1 Leptonychotes weddellii
AGCTTACTTTTACAATTTCATAGACATTTGTTTGTCAATTTTTATTGTACTTTCTCCTTTGACTCCTTAAGCCCTAAAAATGCTGATCTCATATATCCTGACCAATCTAATTCGCCCTTTTTAACCATCAGATGCTTTCAATAGGGTTTTCAAGATGCTCCCCAGAAGTGTCTTCTTCAGATGTCGGGAGCTTACGGCACTTACTGAGGGTGCGTACCCTGTAAGTCAAAGGAATAAGCTTTAAAGAAATGTAACTTGGAGAT
>NW_027845667.1:0-263 GCF_054177405.1 Leptonychotes weddellii
CAGAAAAGCGACCACTTTCTGGAAGGTAGGACGTGCGGAGAAGTGAATCCGAGGCGATATTCGGGAGGATAGACGGCGGGGGAGGGGCCTCCGTCGGCCGCTTCTGGCAAGTGATAGAACCACGGAGCACAAAATCGGAACTTTTAAAAGTCTGCTCCGCCGAGGGACGTCACTCCGGTGGCTAAGCGGGGGGTGGAACCCTCCGGGACAGTGTGGTCTCAGGACCCTCGGGGTCACAGAAAGACCGGGGGTGCCTGAGTGTG
>NW_027845668.1:0-263 GCF_054177405.1 Leptonychotes weddellii
GTGACCTCAAAGAAGAGACTCGATATAGACATGAGGCAGGAGTGTTCCAGGCCACTAGACAGCATCATCATAATCACACTGTTCCGTTCTCACCGCTTTAACCTGTCTGACTCCGACTCCCTGCAGCTAGGCAGTGACTCTTTGAAAGAAGGAATGACATTTACTCATGTTGGGGCTTCTGTTCTGAATACGGTCCATACGCTGTTTGCATGTTTCTGTCTCCCCCTCTAGAAGGTCCTTTGTAATACAGCATGCCCGTCCAG
>NW_027845669.1:0-263 GCF_054177405.1 Leptonychotes weddellii
CTAGTGAGTCTCAATCTTTGTTCCAAGTGGAGTATCTGGGAAGATTGTAAAAATCCCAGTTCTCAGGCTACCTCCCATATTAGTTAAGTCCGATTCTCTGAGGGTAGCACCTTAACTGAGTACTTTTTTTAAAATATGTTCAATGTTTTATATCCATAGCAATATCAACGTGCCATACAAACCCTGCCCGCCAGCCTCGCTGCAGGGTCTGCAGGAAGGTAGTGCAGAAAACTAGTGCTTGCATGAGTATTTTTTTTTTTTTT
>NW_027845670.1:0-263 GCF_054177405.1 Leptonychotes weddellii
TCTCTGTCTCTCTCATTCTCTCTGTCTCAAATAAATAAATAAAATCTTTAAAAAAATAAAAATAAAAAAAAATAAAAAATGGAAAATGCCCATCACCTCACATAATTGCCCTTTTGTGTGTGTGGTGAGAACATTTAAGATGTACTCTCTTAGCAAATTTCAGGTATCTAATGCAGCGTTATTAACTGTAGTCACTATGTTATACATCAGATCCCCAGAATTTATTCTTCCTGCATAACTGAAAGTTTGTATCCTTTGACAAA
>NW_027845671.1:0-263 GCF_054177405.1 Leptonychotes weddellii
ACATAAAAACATAACCTGGAAATATACAAAGGAAAAAAATGGAAGATAATTTTTTTTTAATTTCCAACTGTCCTTTCATACGGAAAGATTTTTTTTCTTTTTTTTTGAGAGAGAGAATGAGAAAGAGAGAGAGCACATGAGAGAGGGGAGGGTCAGAGGGAGAAGCAGACTCCCCGCTGAGTAGGAACCCCCCCCCCCCGATGTGGGACTCGATCCTGGGACTCCAGGATCATGACCTGAGCCGAAGGCAGTCGCTTAACCAA
>NW_027845672.1:0-13344 GCF_054177405.1 Leptonychotes weddellii
GCTGAGGTCAAAGAGGTTGCTGCCTGTGTTCTCCTTTAGGATTTTGATGGACTCCTGTCTCAGATATGAGGAATTCTTAATCTCAGGAAAAAAACTGAGGGTTGCTTAAGTGGTGGGGGGTGATAGACTTTGGGCAGGGTATGTGCTATGGTGAGGGCTGTGAATTGTGTAAGACTGTTGGAGCATAGACCTGTACCTCTGAAACAAATAATACATTATATGTTTAAAAAAAAAAAAGAAGATAGCAGGAAGGGAAAAATGAAGCGGGGGAAATTGGAGGGGGAGATGAACCATGAAAGACTATGGACTCTGAGAAACAAACTGAGGGTTTTAGAGGAGAGGGGGTGGGGGGATGGGTTAGCCTGGTGATGGGTATTAAAGAGGGCATGTACTGAACGGAGCACTAGGTGTTATACGCAAACAATGAATCATGGAACACTACATCTAAAACTAATGATGTATGGTGATTAACATAGCATAATAAAAAAATATAAATAAAATAAAAATAAAAATCAGCTTCCCAAATTAAAATAAAATAAAATAAATAAATATTTTTAAAAAAGATATTTTGAGAGTGACAGAGACCACTTTCACATAAATTTTGTTACAGTGTATTGTTATAATTGTTCCATTTTATTATTAGTTTATTGTTGCTAATTTCTTACTGTATCTACTTTATAAATTAAACTTTATCACAGGTGTAGATGTATAGGGAAAAAATATATGGTTTGGTGCTATTCTTGGTTTCACATCCAGTGGGGATCTTGGAACCTATCCTTCATGGATAAGGGGAGGGGGATACTGTAATTCTAAGGCTCCCACTTCCTAAAATGAAAATAATTACTTTATTTCATGCCCCCTCGATATTCTCTCTGTCTTCCAATCATTTTCTAAAATTCCTGGAAGAAGAGTCTATACTGCTAGTGTTGACTGCTTTAATACTTACTTTCTGACCCATCTGGCATTTGACTCCATTGCTGTATTGAAATTCTCAATCCTAAGGCCATGAGGAACTTCCTAATAAATATTCATAGCTGATTACATGCCTGGAATTGTTCTAGATACCACTTGGGTTAAAGCAATAAAAAAAACATTTAAGAACCCTAATATCTCAACTCTCTTGAACCCTACATTATAGTTAACTACCAAATGTAATGGATATTTATTTTAATTAACTTTCTGGACCTCTTGAACTTCTCCTTATACTATCTGAATCACTTACAAATTTTTCTCCATCCCCCTCCTTGTGTATTAGCTTGAAATGTTGGTATTCTCTGGAATTAGTATACTTCATTGCTCTTCTCACTCCTCTATTTATCTAGCTAATTTTATCCACTTTCAAAGGTTTGGTTAAACCTGTCACTATAGTCTAAACTATTCCCCTAATCATCAGACCTATACATCTCCCTGCTTCTAGATTTCTCCATTTAGACAGGCCATAGACACTCAAGTTCAGCATGCCCATCTTAACATCTCACCTTCTCAAAATCAGCTCTTCTTTCTTTCTTTTCCTAACTTAATTATGGCACCACCAAAATCTACTGTCATTCAAGCCAAAACATTAGAGATCATTCCTGATTCTTCTCTCTTTCTCTTTCCTTATAATAAAATAACTAGTCCTCAAATATTTATGTTCTGAATATTTTTAATCTGAATTATAATTCTTTTTTTTTTTTTAAGTAGCTTCCATGCCCAATGTGGGGCTCGAACTCATGACCTCAAGATCAAGAGTTGGATGCTCTACTGACTGAGCCAGCCAAGCTCCTGAATTGTAATTCCTAATTCTTCTACTCTACATCCTCATTTCTCTTGTGAATGATTGTAACCACTTCTGTCCTACACATCAAGTTAACCATTCACTGAACAAAAACAAATTTACTATGTTGAATCATTGCTTAGAAATTATTGAATGAGGGAATAGATCAAAGTCTTCGATATGGCATAAAAAATATTCCTCAAAGTGTTGTTCCTTTCAACCTTGCCAACATTACATTTTATCACTCCAGGACTCACTGCTTATATATCAACACAATAAACAACTTATATTTTCCTGGGCATACATAATACTTTTCAATTATTTGTTTTTCATCTTCCACACTTTTTGATCTCTTTACTATCTGCCTGGTTGTTCTTTTTCCTTGTTTTATTCTAATACATGCTTACTCATCTTTTAAGATACATCACATGTGTCATGTCCTCCATGGAAGTACTATCTAATTGTGTATTACCTCCACAATGTTCATACTTCAATACTTCCCATACTTCCAATAACACTTTATGATGATCTCTTTATATCTCAGCCCAACCCTCCTAGACTGTGGTTGCTCTAAGACACCACTTAGCAGGGAGCCTGATGCTGCACTTGATCCCAGGACCCTGGGATCATAACCTGAGCTGAAAGCAGATGCTTAACTGACTGAGCCACCCAGGTGTCCTGCTAAGACACCACTTCTAAATCCTCTTTATTCTTACTCTCTGACAGGTCATTACATAGAATAACTATCCAATAAAAATTTGGAAAGCAAGTAATTAGAAGGAAGGAAGGAAGGAAGGAAGGAAGGAAGGAGTTAGTGAGTTTATCATTATCACCTTAAGAAATCTAACTGTGTGGCAGATTGTATTTCCACAGGTGGCCACTTATATGTCTACCATTCCACGTGTTCTTCTAGTATATTGAAGGTGACCTGTGTTTAGGGATGCATTCATTTATTTAGTCATAAACATTTACCAAATGCCAATGGCAACTACAAATGTAGGCTCTAAGGATGCAAAAATTATTACCATATGGTTTATCTACTTATATTAGGAGAGAATATGCACATAAGGGAATAATTATAGTTAGATAAGAGATGGCACAGGGGCTAGGAGAGAAGCACAGAGGAAGGTTTCTTTTTCAGAAGTTCTGGGACAAGATCATATAGAAGGTGACATCTGGTGACCCCTTGACCATTAAAAGCTGGTCAGACAGAATTTAGGGAAAAATATTTGGGAAATGGCTTTATATAAAGATAAAAGAAAGAAATATCATGAGAAATTCAGAAAGCAAGAAGTAGTTCAGCAAGGCTGATATGGATATGCAGAGTGTCTTTTGAGGGAATTATGAATCATGTATGCTAGATCTTTCTCTTTCTCTGAAAAGTTAGATAACGTTCTTCAAAAAAATTTGTGTCAGAAGGTGTTGGTAGACACACTATTTTCCAAGGTCAACACTCTTCTAGCAACTGGTGAGGCATATTTTAGTATTGGGCCACTCTGATGAATTAAACAAAACTATATAGATACCCTCCCTTATTTTTCTTTTGTTTGAAACATCTACTCTTGAACAATGTATCGTCCCGGGATCCCTAATAATATTACTGAAGCTTCAGTAGTCATCGGAAGGTTGTCCTTATTGTATGGCAGGGGTGTTTTCAGGACGCAAACTGCTCTGGTGGGATCATTTAGACTCATGTGATTATTTAGAAGCAAGGGCCTGGATCCACCCCTGGCTACCTTTCCTTTGAGATGGCCCTTTCATGTCGCACAAACATTAGCTGTTCTCACTCTATTTCCAGGGTAAACATTTTGCTATATGCTCTTCTCCAGATTGGGTCTTTGCTGAGAAGTCACCATACGAACAAGAATAGTACATTTTCCTAAAGTTGATAATGTCCCATGGTGGTAGACCTCTAATGACATCTTTTTTTCATAAAGGACCTAAATATACACCTCATTATTCTTTCAAGTCGCACTCAGTAACTGTTAGAAACACACAAAAACATATCTCTCAGAAGAGTAAGTATTAATATTCAGATCTAGTTTAAATACATAAGGAGAAAAAAATTCCAAAGGGCCTCACAATTTGCAAGGCCACTTTGCTCACAACTGTGCCTCGTTTATCCAGCTGTATTTTTGTGACATAAAAATGCTATTGATTATCAACCCACCAATTAAAAGCAGCGATGAGACATCACCACATTGAGCACCCATTTATCAATTAATTAAACTATGCTTGTGTTTAGTAGAATTAAGTATTTATATATAAAATAAAAAATAAGAAAAAATTCTATCTTAGAATTGTATTTTCTTTTTCTCATACACCGGCTAAAAATTAAGTAAGAGCCATGACCAATTCAACAAAAGTTCTAATTCTCAGGTTTCTCTATAATGACTAAGCCCAAAGACTCACCATATTTCTTAGGCATTAATTTTCAAAGTGACAATTAGAACGACTATAGAAATCATATGCTAATTTTTTAAATTTTCTAAAATTTATTTGAAATTGAGTTTTGTATCACTGGCAATGGTTAGCTAGAATATTGGAACCCCAGACCCAATACAGGATTGTGTTATCTAATCACTAAATTTTCTCCTGCCATAGTCAATTCTATTAGTGTTCTTAGGCCAAAATGAACCAGTGGAAATTATTTTTGTCACAGATATTCACTAAAATATAGACTAAAACCACAAATGTGTGCAATACTGAGAATATGGAAAAATAGTGTCTTCTGGAATTATAAATAGAAGTGAAAAAAAAAGACAAATTTACAAGTTTGGTCTTTATATGCCAAGTAGATAAGAAAAATGCTTTCTGGCTGAGTAGAATGCATCATAGCACAACTCATTACCCTAAAGGTTTGGATTGGTCACAGATCAAAGGACATTTTCCAAAATGTCTTAAATAACTATGTTCCATAAAAGAGTCCCATAATTTGCTTAAAATACAAGTGATGCCTTTGCTCTCTCATGCCAATGCCAAAATGATTTCTTATTTTAAACTTTTTCTTTGTTCTTAGCATATTAAGACATAAGTTTACCTTATATCACTATTGAATAGTGAAAGTATCATCTCCTTATATGCTGACAATAGCTTCTAAGGTCAAATTTACAAGAACAAAATGTACATGGCTGGCAGGATGTTGAGAGACCCCAAAGTCTGTTGTGAATCACACTGACCTTGTCAAGGGACACCGGCTTCTACTTGGGGCCATTGTAGCTCAAGGAAAATTGTCTGGGACAACAACTGCCCACATTTTCTGGATATTTCTGGAAATGAAAATTAAACCACTTTAGTGCCTTAATTGGCAAGAGCACACCTCCCATTGCCCCATTTCCTCTTACAACCTCTCAATTGAATCCATTTAAACCCAATGCTTTCCTTGACATTACCACATACTGAAAACCATTAGTGTATTTCATTTACCAAGACTACTTACATCCGAGGACTATTTACAATTCATGCTGTAGTAAGAAGCTGAACTAGATTGAGAGGCTTTGATTATTCCTTTATATTTGTAGCTGAATAGTGCACTCTTAGATGTGCCCACATTCATTTCACAGAGACCTGCTGATGTACTGTGGCAAGGAAATCAAAGACATCATGGCATAATGAAAAGAGGTAGACCTTGAAGTGAGTCTGGCTTAGATTTAATTTTTTACTCCATCATTTGCTATGTGCATGGGACTAGGCCAGTTATATAGCCTCTCTGGCACTCAATTCAAAGATATTCATATTGTCAATGAGTGATTCTAGGCTTGTTGTAGGGTGTTGGCTCAATAATTTACAGCTGCTGAGTTCTAACAGAAATATAGATCACTGGGGGACAGGGGGCAGGGAGAATTAGTTACATCCTACTCTCTTTCATCAGGGCACAAAGATATATATCTATATATATATATCTGTATATATCTGTATATATCTATATCTATATATACATTTTCATTTCTAGGGTCCATTCTTTAAGAAAAAGGGAACTTGATGGATGATAAGAAAAGGATTAGGTCCTGTGAGAAGTGGCTTAGAGGAGAGAATATGTCCAAGGGACCAGCAGTTTTATAAAAATAATTGCAGATCTATAATGTATGAGAAAATTGAGAACTATTCATGTGATCTTAGAGAGCAAGACTGAGACTGGCTAGGGAAACTCTACCAGGCAGATTTGGTTCAGCATACTAGAGAACTTGATCATAATCAGACCATGAGGTACATCTGTTAAGACAAAGGCTGGCTGACTATTTGGTCAGGACACTATAGAGAGAGTGGTCTGAATAGTAGTAAAGTGAATTGGATTATTTGATATTCTAAGAAGCTGTCTGATCCTAAGAATCTGTTTTAATGTGTGTGCGCATTACATATCTTAAAACAGTGACTGTGTTTTCACTTTCAAGAGAAAGTGTTCTACCAAGTCCAGTGAGGCAGAAGTCACAGGGTATCATGAGTTCCTCATTCTCTAGTTCACCCCCAAGTTCATTTGTCACTTAGCCCTCTCTCCTCTAGCACCAAGACAATCTAAGCCCTTTGTAATCCGGTGCCACCTACTTTCCCAGTCTCATATGATTCTTCCTGCTAACTGGCCTTCCTGACTGTAACCACACTAGGCTACTTGTACCTATCTAAAGGGGTCATATCTTCTTTACCCTCCACACTTCTGCCCATGCACGACGTATGCATAGAAAATTTCCTCTCTCCCCTCCGTCCTCAAGATTGCTCTTCTTGTCAAACCCTAGCAGTGTATTTCAAAACATGACTGTCTCCAGCAATATCGAGAGACCCTTGAGGCCCGAACTATGGTTCCATGCCTGCCCTTGTCTTAATAGTGTCTTGCACATGAGAAGTCTTTTGATAATTATGAGAAATTGGTTTATTGCAAGCATTTTTATTCAAAATAACCAAAAAGTTAAAAAGTACAAATCCTGGTCCTTTATGGGGATTTTTCAGCTGTATTCGGTTTGGCTATTCTTCAACTAGATGTAGTTATTCAAAGTTTGAAGACATAAAAGCAATAGAAGACTTGCACCCAAATTTTAAATAAAATACAGATGATATGAATACAATGCAGGCAGCAGATTTACTGTAGATGCTGATTTTCCACGTTTCCCAGAAAACTGTGACCTCAGGCCACTCTGATTGACAGGGTCAGGCTCTGATGGAGAATCCGATTGGAGCTTCTCCTGGCTTTGACAAGGACGCCTGCACTCTTCCAAATTAGACAGGGCCTCTGCTCTCTGTTGGGAACAGCACAAGCCCATGTTGCCTGTTTAAAGAAATAGTGACTTAAAGTCCAAGAAAGAGACTTTGAGGACATGAACAAATCACTTTTTCCACCCCCTGCCCCTCATCTAGGGAAACAAAGATTTTGAGATCCGAATGTGTACTCAGTCCAGCCCTTGGACTCTTGACAGTCTGTTCATTGATGATAGCATAAGTACCCCCCTGGCTTCATCATTTGTTTCAAGGTTATTCCATTCTTAAATTTCCAATGAGGTGAAGCCATACTTTCTTTGAGGATCATAGTTGCAATGTAAAAATACTTCCTAAATGTTCCTGTCAACTTCTACCTTCCACAGCTGATCTGAATGAGATGTAGTAATTCAACCTGCAAGCTCAACCCTACGTTGACCTCCAAGGCCCTCCAGAGATGACATAAGATCCCTGTTGCCACCTGGTGCTCACTGAGATATCATCTTGCCATCTTGCCAGTAAAGTTTCCATTAATTCTGCTGAGCTCCAGCCTCACTGTTCTGCTTTACAGTGAAGCTAGAGCCCAATCCTATTTGGTTTCCACCCTAATTTCAACAACTCCTTCTTCTTGAGTTCCAATCCCAGGTACTGACTGAGTTTTTCTTGTGAATGGACTCACCAACTGGCAACACCCATCTGCTTTGGGGAGTTTCCACTCACCAAAGCTGCCGTTACCAAAGCCTGTAATTCTTCATCCCCCAGTGCTCTACCACCCCAAGGATCCATCAAAGGACACCAATAATTCTAAAGCCTTGCCATCTTTCTCTTCACCCAATCATTAAAAAGGAATTTTAATGGGTGACCATAAGAGAAATGAGCCAAGACACCAATGAAATCACTGGTTGCAAATCTACTACATGATAGATATTGCGCTAAGTACTAGAAATACAGCAATAAGAAGTCAGTTCCTAAGAGAGCACCTAGAATAAGAGAAAGTGTATTTTCCCTTCCATATATTTAAATGTTAATAAGCCCTAATATAAGCTTAAAAAATCAAAACTCTAGGAATCCACAAAGACATTTGGGGAGCAAACCAGGCCTAGTCCCAATCCTGAGCATCTTGGGGTACATGAGAGGCAGTGAATGAATGGCTTCTGATGTACTGAAAGTTATGTCTTCAAAAAGTCACATTCCTATTTTTAACACACTCAACCAAACTAAACTAAAATATGTTTTTATATGCACTTCAAAAGGAAAGTAGAGTCTCTCTCTTTCTCTTTTAACAGATGTGCTAAAATAAGAAAAATGAACTCATTTATTTATTTTAATTTTGAGTGCTGTGCTAGGAGGAATAGTGGCCTTCAAAAGGTGTCCACATGCTAGCCTGTGAATGTGTTACAGGACAAAAGGGATTTTGAAGATATGATTAAATTAAGTCTTGTTGGATGATGACATTGTCCTGGATTATTTGGGTGGGTCCAATGTAATCACAAGCGTCCTTATGCATGGAGGCTGGAGGGTCAGGGTCAAGGTCAGAGATAAGAAGGTATGATGATGGAAGCAGAAGTTTGAGTGGTGTGGGCACGAGCCAAGGAATGTGGGTCACCTCTAGGAAAAAGCAAGGAATGGGTTCTCCCCTATGACCTTCAGAAGGGCACAGTCCTGCCAATTTGTTTTAGACTTCTGTTCTAAACTGTAGGATAATAAACTTATTTTGTTTTAAGCCATTACATGTGGTAATCTCCTACAGCAGCAATAGAAAACTAATACAGGTATACAAAGAATTTCATCAACAAATATTTAATTTCCATTAGACTTCCTGGAATGAATTATCAGTATGCACTGAATTGGAAAACACTGCTGATAGTTCTTGCAAAGAAGAAAATCTACAGCTCATCTGACTTTGAAGTATCCAGGTTATCCACAAGTAATGTGGACAAAATAGATGGAAAACAGCACAACAATGGCTCAATCATCTCAACTGTTACTCTTGACTCCAGACAAGAAAACATCAGGAAAAAGAGCAAAGGGATTTTGGGACAGCCACACATTAAGACAGTGGCTACATAGAATTTTTAAATTATTTTTGTAAAAGTAGACACCTCAACAAAATACACACATTACCTGAAACCCTTTGTTTTTCAGTTCCGTTATAAGGGAGTATTATATCATTTATAAACTAATGACTTTCAACTAACATTTTACAGACAAACCCATCCAGGCTCATCCCCTAATCTTAATATCAGTGACTCTAAAGTATCACTTGGTCCATAAGTAATTTCCTGAAAGTGTTGGTTAGAATAATTTTAAGGAAGCTAAACTTGTAAAGGAATAGGTCAGTGATCGATATAAGTATCAAAAAGTAAAACCAATTTCATAGGGGCCAAGGGGGAGAGAAAAAAGAAACATGGTCTACAGTAGATTTACAGACATTTTGGGCTGCTTAAGGATGTGCCTTCTTTTGATGTAAATTATTAACAACTGAAAAGCCGTCATCTTGTCTTACTTAATATTTCTGAAATTTGTTACTTGTGGTGAAAGTGGTGGAGTCATTCTTCAAATTTTTACTTTTCTTTAGGAAAAAGGAAAAAAAAAGGGCAGTGAGGACTGCTCATTGGCATCATTATCTCCACCTCGCCTTGCATACCTGCTCCAGTGCTCTGGTTCAAGACAATTAATCCTAATATCCAACCCCTCCTGTGGTAATTTCTCATCTTGGCAGCTCTCTTTTTATAATGACTAAAGGGGAGTGGCTGAGTTCCCAAAGCTTGGTCTGAGCCAGATTTACTTTTCCTCACAGACGTGAGCAGCCTGTTCTGGTCACTCCCTTGCATTCTTCTTTCTCCTTCTTGTCCTTCTTTCCTTCTCCCTCTTCCTCCTGTCTTTCCTTCCTTCCCCCTCCCTCCTTTCCATCTCTCCCTCCTTCTTTTCTCCTTCCTTTTCTTCCTTCCTGCCATCCTCCCTTCCCTCCCTCCTTCTTTCCCTCCCTCCCTCCCTTCCTCTTTGCTTCCCCTTTCTCCCTCAGTTTCCCCCCAAACAGTTTAACATTAAATATATATATATATATATATATATATATATAAAACAAAGCAAGGCAATCCCCTCACCCCCCCAGGCTTTTAACACAATGGAGAACTTTAGCAGTAGCCCCCTCTACCAAGTGTAATTAGGTGATTGACAAATGGCGGGTAGCAATGACATGGAAATAACCTCTATTATCATGCCTTCCTTACTCAGAGAAAGAGCTCTAGTGTCCTAATGTTTCAACCCAATTCCAATTTCATATTTATGAAAAGCCAGTTGCTGCCACTCCCCAGCAATCTGCTTATTGAGCGTACTTTTCTGCAAGCATAATTATATCTATCCCCCATCCCTTGATATTGCATCCTTTTATTTCATTTTCCTCTCCATCCCCTGCTGTGCTGACTGCCTTCAGGACACTTCATGCTCTGACCAAGAGAATAGGTCATTGATTTTTTTTTTTTTCCAAAGCCAGTACCACTCTGTGAATTGGTCTTGATCCCCAGAGACAGTGAGTGTAAGAGAGAGAGAGAGAAATGGAGAGCATGATAACACAGCCATAGGACACTGGGTCAAAGGTCCCCATCCACTCCAGTGTGGCTACATTGTATTTCCCCCCTCCCCTGATACTGCCCCTTCTAATAACAGATGCTACTGCGTGAGTGCTTGTACTAGAAATTGGATGTCATTTTTGTGTGGGCATATGATTATCATATGTACACATGGTCTTTAGCCAAGATCTGCATTTGGAAAGCAGTGAGCAACAAGGACAATATCCATTAGTCTATAATTTTGGATTTTTTTTTTTTTTTTTTTTACCAGCTTAGACAAGCTGCGCATCATTTATTCACATTTGAGATTGCTGGGACAGATTGAATATTTACCAATGACTTTGTAAACCAATACCCTGTGACACTATATGATCCTCCTAATTTCAAGCCTTAGGGCAAGCTGCTAGGTATGTAATGGGCTGAGTAGACACAGTTTCCATCCTTCGTTTCCATGATTCTGAGATTTGGCTTAGAGTTTCCCCCTAGAGTTGTACTAGAATAGAACTAATCAATTAATTAATTGTCAAGTGAGAGCCTATTTCATGCCAAGCTCTAATCTAGGCACAAGGAATATGGTGATGAGCAAACCATAGAGCATTATTTTTTCTGGTAAGGGGGAGTGGGTGCAAAAAAGATCATTTTACTTCACAATTCTAATCTAATTATATATGAATGTAATTTGGCCAATGTCTCCAGATAATGACTGTGACTCACTTGTATGTGAAGGAAATACTTTGAGTATATTCGGGACTTGGTTTAATAGTTTTATCCTTTTGATTTTATTTTGAGTATATGTATCTATATGCTCTGTTACTTCTATTACAGAAAATAGATTATCCAAAGAAAAACATTTCCAGTCGTTTTGAGTAACCTACCACTATTCTATACAAATCGCTGGACTCCCAGCCTCCCTGGTTTTGCCAGTGTGATTGTTTTTGTTTGGTTTGGTTGATTTGGCTTTTGATTCCCAGGAAAACCAGCATCATCAGAAAAATATTTTTTCCAAGAACAAATCACATATTCCCCCATGCACCAGTTTATCTTTAATTAATAAGATGACACCCTTGTCTCATTGGTTAATGCTATTTGTGAGGTGTCTAAGTCTCTAATACATTAAAGATGCCATACACCAAGAAATAAGACTTCTGAAATTATCCTGACATTAAAAATATGAATTATTTCATGTAGGTATAACATCCTTTGCTTCTACTTCAGATTTCCTCATCTTTTCCCAAACTTGACAAGCTACATCTCCATTAATATCTAAGTATTCCTTGAAAAAGAGGTGACTATTTCCTCTGGTTCTTATTCTCAATATGAATCTCATGACTACAAAAAATAAATAAATCTTTTTGTTGTTCTTTTATGGTATTATATTACTAGATGAAATACTTTTAACATAGGTTTACTTCATTAACAACAGATAATTGTCCATTTATTTTTAAGTTGTATATTTTTTGAAAATGTAAAAACTAGTTGAATACCTTTATTTGGCCATCTAATTTCAGCATATCTCCATCCAATTCCTCATATCTTAGGCTGAAAAATCTGGAATGCTGAAAGTTATATCATTGATTTTGAAATTATGTATTTGACCAATTATTTAATAAAATGGTATGATGGTTTTATATGAGATGATATGATCTTGATAAATGCTTGATAATGCAGGTCACAGACTTAATAGGTAAAAAGCAGTTATTTTATAATTCATAAATTGCCAAAACTTGGAATCAACCAAGGCATCCTTCAGTAGACTGAATGGATAAGTAAACCATGGCACATCCTTACAATGGAATATTATTCAGCACAGAAAAGAAATAAGATCAAGCAAGGAAAAGACGTGGGGAAATTTAAATGCATATTTTAGTAAAAACAAAAGATGTCTAAGTGAAAGATAGTCTGTATGGTTTCAACTACATGACATTCTGGAAAAGACAAAACTATGAAGACAGTAAAAAGATTAGTGATGGCTGGGGTTAGGGAGTAGGCAGGGAGGAATAATTAGGTGGAGTACAGGATATTTTTAGGACTGTGAAACTATTCTGTATAATACAATAATGGTGGCTACAGGTCATTATACATTCGTGAAGACCCACAGGACTATATACAAGACAAAGAGTAAACCCCAATGTAAACTTTGGACATTAGTTAATAATAATGTGTCAATATTAATGCATCATAATAATAACAGGAGAGCTATGTGTTGAGGAAGAGGGAGTGTATAGGAACTCTGTACTTGTTGTTCAATTTTTCTGTACACCTACAACTTCCCTAAAAAATAAAGCCTATCAATAAAATAAAAAAAGCAGTTCTTGATATCTAATAAGGAAAGCATCATGATATTTTACTTACCGGTTGTATAAACTTGGAAAATTATTTTACAGATTTCATATGTATGGGTATGTGTGAAATATTCATTATTTCACATATCACATCTGTAAAATGAGGATAAAAACCAACTCACAAAGATGTTATGATGATTAAATGACACTATCAAAGTCAAGTCCTTAGCATGAACTAGGTCATGAGCTAGTGTAAGACCTCAATAAATATTATTTATTCCTGGGCTGGAAATTCATAAATATTCAAATAACTTTGCAACAGATTTCTCCAACAATAAAGTATTTCTAATAAGTACACAATGGCTTTTGCCCTGTTCAAGATTCAGCACTGGATTGCATCATAAAACAACCACAGTGCATGCCTCCTCCTCAAAACAGGAGATGAAAGACACAATCTTGTCTTTAAATTCATTTCAGAAAATTTGATGTGTCAAAAGCTGGTTGGACATTGTCCTGTTATTCTTTACCACCATTGTTTGGAAAAAAAAAA
>NW_027845673.1:0-2123 GCF_054177405.1 Leptonychotes weddellii
GAGGTCCGGCTCCTGTCCCAGCGGCTGCGCAGGCCGGGCTCCGGGCGGGAGCTGGGGTCGTGCGCCCTCTGCAGGCGGGGGAGGCAGTGCAGGACAAGGTGAGCTCAGCGTTCAGCGGAAGCACCTGCTCGCTCCCGGGGTCCAGCTAAAGCCATTAAATTCTGAAAATTCAAGCTGAATGGAGCCCAATATCCCCCAAACTTCTCCAAATATAGCTAAGGAACAATTAATTGGAAACAATATGGAAGGACAACACTCCCTAACCCAAACACTGCCGCTGAACATGACCCTGGCCTTGACTCAACATGATTCTGACCCAAACTTGATCTCAAGCCTGATCCTGACCCCAAACCAACACCCTAACCCTAGCCCCTAACCCGAGCAACATTCACAATAATCACAAGGTAGAAACCATACAAATGTCCATCCATGGTGAATGTATAAACAAACTGTGGTTAAGGGTTTGGGTCTGGGTTCAGGTTCAGGTTTGGGTCACAGTTCTAGATCAGGGTTTGGGTGTAGGATCACAGTGAGGGTTTTGGGTGAGGGTGAGGGTAACGATTAGAGTTAGAGTTTAGGGCTTTAGGCTTATGATTTAGGGTTTAAGCCTTAGGGTTTAGGGGATAAAGTTCAAGGTCAAACTTGGGGTTTGGGTTCTTGCTGTGGTTTGGGTTCAGGGCTCATGACTCAGAATTCTGGTTCAGGGTTTGGGTTCGTCTTCAGGGCTTGGATTGAGGGCTTGGGTTCAGAGTTCAGGTGTGGGGTTCAATTTCAGGATTGAGATTCAGGGTTCCAGTTTGGGGGTTAGGGTCACGTTAGGTTTTAGGGTTAAAGTTAAGGGTTAGAGTTAGGTTTAGGGATCACACATGTTCTTCACTTGTCATCATAGACACAAAATCTCTACCTGAACTTTCCAATTCCAAAATCTATTTAGTCTGGGTGTCAGGATCTTGTTCAGAATTTAGGGTCACAGTAACTGCCTACCAATGGCATTCTGATCCTACAGTCTCCCAGTCACCCAGAAGCTGCTTTTTTCTTGGGTCAAACATACCCTTTGCAAAGAAGGGTGAGCTGGTGCCAAATCTGGCATGATTTCACAATGGTAGAGGTGTGAAAACAAATATTGTGGAAATGTTCATGGAAAATGAAACAGGAGACAAATAATCTGTCGACTCCTCATTCTTCCACATTAACAAAGACCAGGTTCCCAATAGAATCTGGTACTGTGCCCTAGGAAGGACTATGGTACTCTACCAATACCAAAAGAGGGCCTCCTCCCCTGGTTTAAACTAAGAATCACAGCAGGATACTTCCTATTTGTTGTCAAAAATAAAATTTTAGGGGCGCCTGGGTGGCTCAGTCGTTAAGTGTCTACCTTCAGCTCAGGTCATGATCCCAGTATCCTGGGTTCAAGCCCAACATCAGGCTCCCTGCTCAGTGGGAAGCCTGCTTCTCCCTCTCCCATTCCCCCTGCTTCTCTTCCCTCTCTCGCTGTGTCTCTCTATCAAATAAATAAATAAAATCTTTTAAAAAAATAAAAAATACAATTTTATTATTTGGATGTTCCAGTGTACAATTTGTGGAGACATTGCCAACATTTTCCATTCTCAAATCCTCATCAACACACGGATAAAATGCAGGCACTGCATTTATTATTTATATTGTAATGCACTGCTCATTGGAATACCAAGGACAAGGAGGGCTATTAGAAGTAATAAAAATAGGGGCGCCTGGGTGGCTCAGTCGTTAAGTGTCTGCCTTCGGCTCAGGTCATGATCCCAGGGTCCTGGGATCGAGCCCCGCATCGGGCTCCCTGCTCCATGGGAAGCCTGCTTCTCTCTCTCCCACTCCCCCTGCTTGTGTTCCCTCTCTCGCTGTGTCTCTCTCTGTCAAATAAATAAAATCTTTAAAAAAAAAAAAAAAAAGAAGTAATAAAAATATATCTACTATTAAACTCAGAAAAAGCACTTTTTATGGACACTTAATGAGGATCCCTATCCATAACATCTAACATCTCATCCTATGGAATCCACCCATAAAAATCATCAATAACAATAGCCTACCGACCACTGTAACCCCCCTGCCATTTACCTATAGGCTTGTAATACACACTCCAACCGCTA
>NW_027845674.1:0-263 GCF_054177405.1 Leptonychotes weddellii
GAATTTTCCAGACAAACAAAAGTTAAATTCATATCACCACTAAACCAGCATTTACATTACAAGCAATGTTAAAGGGAATTCTTTGGAAAGAAAAGGTCATATCAGGATTATGAAATTTAATAAAGGAAAAAATTCACAGGTAAATAAAAACATAATAAAAGTAGTAGATTAAACTCTTCAAAACCAGTACAGAGGTTAAAGCACGAAAGCAATAAATAGATTATATCTATAAAAATTAGTCAAGGAGACCTGGCTGCC
Source organism: Leptonychotes weddellii (assembly GCF_054177405.1). NCBI lineage: Eukaryota > Metazoa > Chordata > Mammalia > Carnivora > Phocidae > Leptonychotes > Leptonychotes weddellii. The sequence goes on from NW_027845674.1 coordinate 259, forward strand.
TCAGT
>NW_027845675.1:0-263 GCF_054177405.1 Leptonychotes weddellii
GCCACCCACCACAGAGCAGATGGTCAAGGACACATCTCCTGACCTCAACATGAAATATGGAAACAGAGCCCCAGAGGAGGAAGCTAGAGGGAAAGAGAACATGTGGGAGCCATCAGTCATGTTGTAGAAGGAGACATCCCCTTCCTTGAGGTCCAGGAAAACCCCCAACCTCTGGGGAACTTGCCTACAGGATAGTAGAGTCCGAAAGATGGAACAGGCATAATAATTTTCCAAATATCGTCCCACAGCCCAGAACCCCCTTT
>NW_027845676.1:0-263 GCF_054177405.1 Leptonychotes weddellii
TAAGTAAGGTTGTATTGTAGGTTTCTAAGAGAAACTGTGTAACTCCAGCCTAACATAAAGAAGGGAAAAAGCTGGACAGCCTTACATTTCTGTTCTAGCTCAAATCATTTTATTCCACTGATTCAAAAAAACAAGAAACTGTGTATCCACTGCAGATTATGTCCCCTCATCATGTCCCCAGGCTACTTCTCTGCCCTGGGCAGAAACCAAGTCATCCTTTCTTCCTTCAAGGATCCTCAAGACTGAAACTGTCTTCCTTTTTC
>NW_027845677.1:0-263 GCF_054177405.1 Leptonychotes weddellii
AATGATGTAATGTATGGTGATTAACATAACATAATTAAAAAAAAGAATTTGAAAGATTTTTATTGGTTTATTTGGTCACTTGCCTTAGTAATTTTATTGTAAACTTATTATTTATTGTAAGTTTAATTTCAAAAGTATTTCACTAGAAGCTTGAAAAGATTACCCTGTAGCTAATATCTGGACCACATTAAAAGCAGTTCTTATTCTATGGTAATTTATTTTTGTCTTTACTTATTAAATATGTTTTCCAATTGTATATTAAT
>NW_027845678.1:0-263 GCF_054177405.1 Leptonychotes weddellii
TGAGAAAATACTCCAAGAAAACCCTGAGTGCTTTTTTTAAAAATCTTAGGGTATGGAAGGACTTTCTAAGTATGACACTTAGCCATAAGACTGGTGAATTATACTCAACAAACACAAAAAAATGATCTCCACAGGGTAAACTGTTATGAGTACAGTCAAAAGGCAATGCAAAATAGGAGAATAGGAAATATTTGCCCAATGTATCAGAGAAAAAGAGAAATTCTTTATCTACACAATTTTTTCAGATCAATAAGAAAAAAACC
>NW_027845679.1:0-263 GCF_054177405.1 Leptonychotes weddellii
AAGTAAGAAAAATAAAATGTGAAAGTGATTTAAGGGGTGCCTGGGTGGCTCCATCGGTTGAGCGTCCAACTCAATTTTGGCTCAGGTCATGACCTTAGGATTGTGAGATTGAGCCCCATGTCACGCTCCACACTCAGCACGGAGTCTGCTGGAGATTCTCTCTCTCTCCCTCTGCCCTTCCCCCAGCTCGCTTGCTCTTGCTCACTCTCTCTCAAATAAATAATCTTTTTTAGAAAGTGATTTAGGGCTCCTGGGTGGCTCAG
>NW_027845680.1:0-263 GCF_054177405.1 Leptonychotes weddellii
AGCCGCTCAGGCCTGTTAATGTGGGGAACACACTCACTCGGGCCTCCTGCCGGATCCCCAGGGCCGACCCCCGTCGACCGACTGAGCCAGCCTGGCTGTGGCCCCTGCCTCAGGCTGAGGTCCCGGGCCATACCCAATGTCAACCAAGCCATCCAGGCATTGTGGGGTGCGAGCTCGAAGGGACACGGGACTGGGGTACACAGCAGGCAGAGAACGCTCCGACAATTGAGCCCCCAAAGGAGCACTCTCTTCCCGCTCTGTGC
>NW_027845681.1:0-263 GCF_054177405.1 Leptonychotes weddellii
AGGCTGAGGGGACTGTGGCCTGGCAACCAATACCCTCTGAATGGAACAGGAATACTGTGAGGGGTTTTTTTTTTCAAGTAGGCTCCACGCCCAACGGGGGGCTTGAACTCACAACCCTGAGATCAAAAGTCACATGCTCCACCGACTGAGCCAGCCAGGCGCCCCCTGGAACAGGATTATTGTTAATAATTAAACTGTAACCAGATCCAATGTTAATAAGAGGATAATGAGAGAGAGTATGCAGAGCATTTATTATACATCCT
>NW_027845682.1:0-263 GCF_054177405.1 Leptonychotes weddellii
GAATTTTCCAGACAAACAAAAGTTAAATTCATATCACCACTAAACCAGCATTTACATTACAAGAAATGTTAAAGGGAATTCTTTGGAAAGAAAAGGTCATATCAGGATTATGAAATTTAATAAAGGAAAAAATTCACAGGTAAATAAAAACATAATAAAAGTAGTAGATTAAACTCTTCAAAACCAGTACAGAGGTTAAAGCACGAAAGCAATAAATAGATTATATCTATAAAAATTAGTCAAGGAGACCTGGCTGCCTCAGT
>NW_027845683.1:0-263 GCF_054177405.1 Leptonychotes weddellii
AGTTCTAGTAGTTTTTTATAGATTATTTCATATATTTTACATAGATTATCATGCTTTCTAATCTATATGTCTTTTTATTATCTATTTTGCTTGCTTTACCTTATTGCACTGGCAGGAACTTACAGTAAAAAAATGTCAACTACAGCTGGTAAGATTAATATGATTGCCCACGGTCTAATCTTAAGGAAAAAGCATCCATTTTTCAGTATTTAGTATGATGTTGGCTGTAGGTTTTTCTTAGATAAATTTTATCAGTTTGAGAA
>NW_027845684.1:0-2122 GCF_054177405.1 Leptonychotes weddellii
TGACAACATGATAAAAAATAGCAGCAAATTTGGTGCTGGCAGAAATCAGTTTGTCAGATTTCAGTTGCAGATCCAATATTAACTTTAACTAAAACTAGTGCTATAATCATTAAAGTGACACCAACACAAGGATGAATATTTCAAATGAAAGTAAATATTCCTCTCCAAATTGGTGCTCCCAATGTACTGTATATTGTATATTTGATAATTTGAAAGTTGTTCAATCTTTAATGTACAATTATTTGATTCAGCAATATCAATTGAACTATGTATTGAGCATTATGCAAAGTATTTAATATGAAATAGAATAATTCTATACTTTTAAAAAGCTATAATATTGATAATGATATCAAAAATATTGAGTAATTGGTATGTGTAAGGTAGAGATTAAGGACACTTACAGGTTATCATATTTATATCTCCAGAATGTAAATATGATAACTCCAGGAAATAAGTACCATATTTATCATTTTTTATATATGAGAAAATTGTGGTAGTGTACCAGACACAACAAACAAAAAAATAATACAAGATAGTCTAATAAATTAGATATAGATGTGAGGAGAGTATAGGTCTGAAAACGCTCTGGAGTGTTTTAAAAGTTATTAAGGAATTTGAATTGGCATTGTTTTATGTATGTCTTGCAAGCTACAATAATGGATTACCAAGGAAAAAGAATAGAGTCAATGGGATTAAAGAAGATGCACTGAGGGGCACCTGGATGGCTCAGTCAGTTAAGCATCCAACTCCTTTTTTTTTTTTTTTTTAAGATTTTATTTAGTTATTTGAAAGAGAGAAAGAGCACGCATGCCAGAGGGCAGTTGGCAGAGAGGGTGCACAGACTGGGGTTGGGGGGTGGGGGAGGGACAGAGGGAGAGGGAGAATCTCAAGCAGACTGTGGGGATCTACTTCATGACTCTGAGATCATGACCCTGAGATCATGACCTGAGCCAAAATCAAGAGTCAGCCACTTAACTGACTGAGCCACCCAGGCACCCCAAGTGTCCAACTCTTGATTGAGTCCCATTTGGGGCTCCACATTGACCTGGAGCCTGCTTAAAATTCTCCCTCTTCCTCTCCTTCTGTCCCCCCTTTCTCCCTCTATAAAAAAATAAAAATTAAAAAAAAATAAGATGCACTGAAATTTTCTAGGTAAAAGATAATAAGAGTTTACTCTTTCATAGTGGCAGTAGGTAAGTAAAAGGAGCAATGCTAAAATGTTTAGTTAAAATGATAGGACCTTGGGGCGCCTGGGTGGCTCAGTCGTTAAGCATCTGCCTTCGGCTCAGGTCACGATCCCGGGATCCTGGGATCGAGCCCCGCATCGGGCTCCCCGCTCAGCGGGAAGCCTGCTTCTCCCTCTCTCACTCCCCCTGCTTGTGTTCCTGCTCTCACTGTGTCTCTCTCTGTCAAATAAATAAATAAAATCTTTAAAAAAAAAAAAATGATAGGACCTGGGGTGCCTGGGTGGCTCAGTCGTTAAGCATCTGCCTTCAGCTCAGGTCATGATCCCAGGGTCCGGGGATCAAGTCCTGCATTGGGCTCCCTGCTTTGCTGGAGGCCTGCTTCTCCCTCTCCCACTCCCCCTGCTTGTGTTCCCTCTCTTGCTGACTCTCTCTGTCAGATAACTAAATAAAATCTTAAAAAAAAAAAAATGATAGTACCTGAGAATATTACAGTGATGGATGAGAGAGAAAATGTCTCTGAATATTTACTTTATGTCATATTTTATATAAGATTATACAGTAAAACTAACACTTTCTCAATCAGTGTTATTTAGTGGGGGATTAATGTCCCTGTTTGAACTTCCATGGTACCAAGCAATGAGGGATCTTCTTTTTAGACCACAAGAGAGAAAAAATCTAGGAGGAAAAACACTGTTAGGAAGACCACTAAGTTTAGATAGAGATTAGGCAAGATGTCATTTCAGATTATAGATACATTCATTTAAAAAAGAAACTTCTTGGGCGCCTGGGTGGCTCAGTTGGTTAAGCGACTGCCTTCGGCTCAGGTCATGATCCTGGAGTCCCTGGATCGAGTCCCGCATCGGGCTCCCTGCTCGGCAGGGAGTCTGCTTCTCCCTCTGACCCTCCCCCCTCTCATGTGCTCTCTCTCATTCTCT
>NW_027845685.1:0-263 GCF_054177405.1 Leptonychotes weddellii
GTTAGCCAGAACCAGAGTCCTATTCGAAAGTCTCTCTCTCCAGAGGCATCAAGGGTACATTCCGGAGAGGCAATAAAGCTGTTTGGTTTTTTAAAACCAAAATATCAAAGGACAGAGTGCCACACCTACAGAATCTATGAGTGCAGGAAATCTTTACCTGCAAAACATGTGGCCAGTTTTACACTAAAGACAAAACGAGCGTCTTGCACATCTGCGTGCTCACTCCCACACTTGGTTTGCACCTCAGGCGAGGTTTGGAAATG
>NW_027845686.1:0-263 GCF_054177405.1 Leptonychotes weddellii
AGGATTCTGGATGCAACCAGATCTGTGCAGTTTTCCCTGTCCCCCTAGACTGGCTAGTGCCACGCATTGTTTTGTTTGCTTTCAAAACACCAGGTCCTTTTCCTGCAAAGCCATTATCATCATCTGCAATTACATATTCTTCTGTGATTATTTGAGTAAGGTCTCTCCTCCAGCAGAGGGAATACTGGGATCATGTCTGCTTTTATTAATTACTGTATTCCAAAGACCTGGCATCTAGTCGGTTCTTACTAGAGATTTGTTGA
>NW_027845687.1:0-263 GCF_054177405.1 Leptonychotes weddellii
CCCACTCCCCCTGTTTGTGTTCCCTCTCTCGCAGTGTCTCTCTCTGTCAAATAAATAAAATCTTAAAAAAAAAAAAGGATACATGCACTGATGTTTATAGTAACACTATCAACAATAGCCAAATTATGGAAAGAGCCCAAATGTCCATCAACTGTTGAATGGATAAAGAAGTTGTAGTATGAGCGTGCACACACACACACACAAACACACACACACACACACACACACATATTGGAATATTACTCAACCATAAAAAAGAATGA
>NW_027845688.1:0-263 GCF_054177405.1 Leptonychotes weddellii
AGGGGCTGAAACCCGAGGAGGTGAATTTAAGCCACAGATTTACAATCCCTTTTATGGGCTTGGCAAGTGTGGCTGCAATAAACACAGCGTGGGCATTGATCACACTAGGTAAATACCTCCACTGGCTTGGCAAAGCCTTGGAATGTTCCCATTAGACCCCCATTTGGAGCCTCTCTAGTGGAGTGTGCTAGGCCTGCCTCGGGGTCAAGAGATCTGCCACCCTTTAGCTGTGCGGCCTTGGTCAAGTTAACTAAGGGAGCCTT
>NW_027845689.1:0-263 GCF_054177405.1 Leptonychotes weddellii
TGTGACCTCCCCGCCAGGTGCACCTGTGACCTCTCCGCCAGGTGCACCTGTGACCTCCCCGCCAGGTGTCCCTGTGACCTCCCCGCCAGGTGTCCCTGTGACCTCTCCACCAGGTGCACCTGTGACCTCTCCGCCAGGTACACCTGTGACCTCCCCGCCAGGTGTCCCTGTGACCTCCCGCCAGGTGTCCCTGTGACCTCTCCGCCAGGTGCACCGGTGACCTCCCGCCAGGTGCACAAGCCTGGTTAAAGGACCAGGTCAAC
>NW_027845690.1:0-263 GCF_054177405.1 Leptonychotes weddellii
ACGCATGAGAAGGGGGAGGGTCAGAGGGAGAAGCAGACTCCCTGCCGAGCAGGGAGTCCGATGCGGGACTCGATCCCGGGGCTCCAGGATCATGACCTGAGCCGAAGGCAGTCGCTTAACCAACTGAGCCACCCAGGCGCCCCATGCCTTTTTGTTTTTAAAGAATGTATAGGTTAAAGGATTAGACAGTTGCATACTTTGGTGTTTATTTTGGCTGTTTCTAATATCGTAAGTTTTAAACCTCAGAAATGATTTGTTACCCA
>NW_027845691.1:0-263 GCF_054177405.1 Leptonychotes weddellii
TCAGCAGGGGGCCTGCTTCTCCCTCTCCCTCTGCCTGCCTCTCTGCCTACTTGTTCTCTCTCTATATATCTCTGTCAAATAAATAAATAAAATCTTTAAAAAAAAAAAACTAATGATGTATGGTGATGAACATAAAAAAAAAATCATTGCAACTACTGCTCCAACTTAAGAAATAAAATATTATAAATACAAAAAAAAAAGAAATCATGCAGACAAGAAAAAAGTGGAATGAAATTTTAAATTTTAATGTGTTGAAAGAAAAA
>NW_027845692.1:0-263 GCF_054177405.1 Leptonychotes weddellii
TGAAGGATGGGGTGGAGAGGCTGGATTTGGTGATGCTGGTGATGTCGATGAGTCCTCCGTTGCGGTGAGGTGACCAGGATAGTGATCCCTGGATAAGGCAGAGGACGTCAGAGACAGTTGTACGGGACCAGAAGGCGGCATTCCAATTCAGAACGCTGGCACAACCGCTGCTGCTGGAGCTGGCGGAAGAGGATCCATAACTGCATGAGTATGGTCTCCAACAGCGAGCAACAGGCAACAGAGTGCGGCCAGCGGGCAGCATG
>NW_027845693.1:0-263 GCF_054177405.1 Leptonychotes weddellii
ATTAATACTCATTCTCTTCCAAATAACTACTATCTCTAAGAAAAATGGTACGTTCATCATTTATTGTCTCTATGCCTGACACTATTCTGAATGCTTCATGCCAGTGTCTCATTGAATCTTCGTAACAGTATAAGATGCTATGATGGTTATATAGCCATTTTGCAGGCAACAAAACCAAAGATTACCAAAATTAAGTAGCTTAACCCAGGTTATTGAGTGGAAGACTTTTCTTCCAACTCAGGTAGTTTGAGAAGGTGTAATGG
>NW_027845694.1:0-263 GCF_054177405.1 Leptonychotes weddellii
GGTGTGGGCTGCCCGTTTTATTCCGGAGGCTGTTGGGGTGATCCCGGCTATCCCGCATCTCCACCGGTTTCCAGGGCCTCGGCTGGCCGACAGGTGCGTATGGCGCTTTTAGGAGCTGCCCGTGTCAGGGGAGCCCGGGGCGCGGCTGGTGTGGGGTGTGGCAGCGACCCCAGGCTCGGCTGGCGCGGCCCGCACGCTCGACCTACTTGCAGGCCTGCACCTGCGCACGTGGGCGTGTGTTTCCCTTTCAGCGGGAGCTGGGG
>NW_027845695.1:0-2122 GCF_054177405.1 Leptonychotes weddellii
CCAGTACCATGCTGTCTTGGTGATCACTGCTTTGTAATATAGCTTGAAATCAGGCAACGTGATGCCCCCAGCTTTGTTTTTCTTTTTCAACATGTCCTTGGCAATTCGGGGTCTTTTCTGAATCCATACAAATTTTAGGATTGTTTGTTCCAGCACTTTGAAAAATGTCATTGGAATTTTTATCAGGATGGCATTGAAGGTATAGATTGCTCTGGGCAGCATAGACATTTTAACAATGTTTATTCTTCTGATCCATGGTCATGGAATGTTTTTCCATCTTTTTGTGTCTTCAATTCCTTTCATGAGTGTTCTGTAGTTCCTAGAGTACAGATACTTTACCTCTTTGGTTAGGTTTATTCCGAGGTATCTTGTGGTTTTTTGGTGCTATTGTAAATGGAATCATTTGTCTAATTTCTCTTTCTACAGTTGCATTGTTAGTGTATAAGAAAGCAACTGATTTCTGTGCATTGATTTTGTATCCTGCCACATTACTGAATTGCTGGATGAGTTCTAGTAATTGGGGGAGGGGAGTCTTTTGGATTTTCCACATAAAGTATCATGTCATCTGCTAAGAGAGAGAGTTTAACTTCTTCTTTTCCAGTTTGAATACTTTTTATTTCTTTTTGTTGTCTTGTTGCTGTTGCTAGGACTTCTAGTACTATGTTGAACAATAGTGGTGAGAGTGGGCATCCTTGTTGTGTTCCTGATCTTAAGGGAAGGGTCTCTCAGCTTTTCCCCATTGAGGATGATATTTGCTGTGGGTTTTTCATAGATAGATTTTATGAACTTGAGGAATGTTCCCTCTATCCCTATACTCTGAAGAGTTTTAATCAGGAAAGGATGCTCTATTTTGTCAAATGCTTTTTGTGCATCAATTGAGAGGACCATATGGTTCTTCTCTCTCCTCTTATTAATATCTTCTATCACATTGATTGATTTGTGAATGTTGAACCACCCTTGCATCCTGGGGGTAATCCCACTTGGTCGTGGTGGATGATCCTTTTAATGTATTGTTGGATCCTATTAGCTAGGATTTTGTTGAGGATTTTGGAATCCATATTTATCAGGGATATTGGTCTGAAATTCTCCTTTTTGATGGGGTCTTTGACTGGTTTGGGGATTAAGATACTGCTGACCTCATAGAATGAGTCTGGAAGCTTTCCTTCTGTTTCTACTTTTTGAAACAGCTTCAGGAGAATAGGTATTATTTCTTCTTTGAATGTTTGGTAGAATTCCCCAGGGAACCCATCAGGCCCTGGACTCTTGTTTTTTGGGAGGTTTTTGATCACTGCTTCAATCTTGTTACAGGTTATTGGCATATTCAGGTTGTCAATTTCTTCCTGTTTCAGTCTTGGAAGTTTATAGGTTTCCAGGAACGCATCCATTTTATCCAGGTTGCTCAATTTATTGGCATATAGTTGTTGATAATAATTTCTAGTAATTGTTTCTATTTTCTTGGTGTTAGTCGTGATCTCTCCCCTTTCTTCATAATTTTCTTAATTTTGATCCTCTCTCTTTTCTTTTGGATAAGTCTGGCCAGTGGTTTATTGATCTTATTAATTCTTTGAAAGAACAAGTTTCTAGTTTCGTTGATCTGATCTACTGTGTTTCTGGATTCTAATTCATTGATCTCTGCTCTAATCTTAATTATTTCTCTTCTAATGCGTGGCTTAGGCATTGCTTATTGCTTTTTCTCCAGTTCTTTAAGGTGTAAAGTTAGATGGTGAATTTGGGATTTTTCTATTTTTTTGAGTGAGGCTTGGATGGCTATGTATTTCCCACTGAGGACCGCCTTTGCAGTATCCTGTAGGTTTTGGACCGATGTGTTTTCATTCTCATTGGTTTCCATGAATTGTTTAGGTTCTTCTTTGATTTCCTGGTCGACCCAAACATTCTTGAGCAGAGTGGTCTTTAGCTTCCAAGTGTTTGAACTTCTGCCAAATTTTTTCTTGTGATTGAGTTCCAGTTTTAAAGCATTGTGGTCTGAGAATATGCAGGGAATAATCTCAATCTTTTGGTATCGGTTGAGACCTGATTTGTGACCCAGTATGTGGTCTATTCTGGAGAAAGTTCCATGTGTGCTCAAGAAGAATGAGTATTCTGTTGTTTTAGGGTGGAATAT
>NW_027845696.1:0-263 GCF_054177405.1 Leptonychotes weddellii
ATGATCAACAAAGAGAAACCCCGGCTGAGAACAAGGAGACAGGATAAGAAGGGAGACTACACCGGGAAAAATGACCGTGCAGTGGATTCATTTTCTTTTTTTTTTTTTTTTAAAGATTTTATTTATTTGTCAGAGAGAGACACAGTGAGAGAGGGAACACAAGCAGGGGGAGTGGGAGAGAGAGAAGCAGGCTTCCCGCCGAGCAGGGAGCCCGATGCGGGGCTCGATCCCAGGACCCTGGGATCATGACCTGAGCCGAAGGC
>NW_027845697.1:0-263 GCF_054177405.1 Leptonychotes weddellii
AGAGAGAGAGCACAAGTAGGCAGAGTGGCAGGCGGGAGAGGGAGAAGCAGGCTCTCCGCTGAGTGGGGAGCCAGACGCGGGGCTCAATCCCAGGACCCCAGGATCATGACCTGAGCCGAAGGCAGCCGCTTAACCGACTGAGCCACCCAGGCGCCCCGTAATGTTTTGGGAATGAATGAAAAGCATGTTGGTTGGTTGATTGGCTGACTGGCTGACTGGCTGACTGGGTAGATGATGGATGGATGCATGGATGGATGGATAAT
>NW_027845698.1:0-263 GCF_054177405.1 Leptonychotes weddellii
GGTCTATCCATGTTGTAACAAATGACAAGGTTTTATTCTATTTTATTCTATTGATTCCATTGTATATATATATATATATCCAAATGGGGTGTGTATATATATACACACCCCATTTGTTTATCCAGTCATCTACCATGGATACTTGGGATGCTTCCATATCTTAGCTATTGTAAGTAATGCTGCAATAAACATAAGGGTGCATTTATCTTTTCAAATTAGTGTTTTCTTTTTCTTTGGGTAAATGTGTTAGATTTTATTCAGTC
>NW_027845699.1:0-263 GCF_054177405.1 Leptonychotes weddellii
AAAATAAGAGTAGATTAGACTTTAAATGTTAGGCTATACAAGGGTTTACAACCATAAAAATTGAAAAAAACTCAATGATATTTGGCCTTTGACATGAGATGTTGCAATTTAATTTCAAACAGTCACATGAAATATAATAGATTTACATGATTTATTGTTAATTAAACGCTATAATTTGCACCACTTAAATATTTCATAGAATTTTACAGGTTTTTCTTGTTGTCATGCTTTACTTTGGTTAAAGTGTGTCTTTATTCTATTCG
>NW_027845700.1:0-263 GCF_054177405.1 Leptonychotes weddellii
CATGTGCTCTCTCTCTCAGTCTCTCCCTCTCAAATAAATAAATAAAATCTTTAAAAAAATAAAAAAATAAATAATAAATAAATAAATAAATAACTTGAACCACTTACAACAAGAGAAACTGAGCCCAGAAACAAGGAATCCTTTGAAAGTCATCATATTGAATTCATAAGACTTAAAACATGTAAGTGAATACACTTTGTATGAAAGTTTAGACAGTCTGTTACTATGGTAATTGTTAACGTGAATTTTCAAGGAGAGATGCC
>NW_027845701.1:0-263 GCF_054177405.1 Leptonychotes weddellii
ACCGTGGTGCGGGCGGCGTTTGCATCCGTGGGGGAGGGAAGCGCAGGCGTGGATACGGCTCGCCGGCCACCTGGAGGAAATGAAGCTAGAACAACTTCGTCCAGATGGAAGGGAGCCAAGAGGACTGACTTCTCTTGTGGGTCTGGTTCTGGCCCAGCCGTGGGACCCTCTGGACGGTCAGCCCTGCGGATATGGCCCCACCTGTATCCTGGTGAGCGCCACGGGGCTGCACCAGGGAGGGTCCCTCTCTCTTGCGATCAGTG
>NW_027845702.1:0-263 GCF_054177405.1 Leptonychotes weddellii
CCCTCTCATGCTCTCTCTATCTCATTCTCTCTCTCAAATAAATAAATAAAAAAAAAAAATCTTTAAAAAAAAAAAAAGATAAGTCGGTCCTATCAATGTCAATATCCTGACTGTGATATTATACTGTAGTTATGTTAAAGTACTATCTTTGGGAGAAACTGGGCAAAGAGTACAAGGGATCTCTTGGTGTTATTTCTTATAACTGCATGTGGATTTATAATTATTTCAATAAAAATTTCAATTTAAAATATAAAGAGGGAACA
>NW_027845703.1:0-263 GCF_054177405.1 Leptonychotes weddellii
TGTCAACCAGCAAGCAGTCTGCCAGATACCTTTAAGCTCTGGGTAGGGATTATCCAGCACAAACCTCAATGGGGATAAAGGGGAGAGTCTCCTGTCCTGCCTCATCACCATCATCGCCACATCCACCATCACCACCTCCACCTCCACCAGCACCATCACCTCCACCATCACCTCCACCTCCACCATCACTTCCACCTCCACCATCACTTCCACCTCCTCCACCACCACCAACAACAACCACCCACCTCCACCATCACCTCCAC
>NW_027845704.1:0-263 GCF_054177405.1 Leptonychotes weddellii
AGCAACAGCAGCAGTAGCAGCAGCAGCAGCAGCAATAGTAGCAGTAGCAGCAGCAGTAGTAGTGGCAGCAGCAGCAGTAGCAGCAGCAGCAGTAGTAGTAGCAGTAGCAGTAGTAGCAGCAGCAGCAGCAGCAGCAGCAGCAGCAGCAGCAGCAGTAGCAGCAGCAGCAGCAGCAGCAGCAGCAGCAGCAGCAGTAGCAGCAGCAGCAGCAGCAGCAGTAGCAGTAGCAACAGCAGCAGCAGTAGCAGCAGCAGCAGCAGTAG
>NW_027845705.1:0-263 GCF_054177405.1 Leptonychotes weddellii
CAGCAAACAGATGACAACCTGAAAAAACGCACCTGCGGGACTAAGCCAACAAATAATTCGCATCTATTAAACTGAATCATGCCACCCTGCCATCTAATTAGAAGCCACTCAACAACCACAAGTAAGGTGAACATTAGAGAGCCTCATAGCATCTAGCACTGGCTGGGATGGACGGAGGCAAAAAACACAGTTCTGCTGGTGGGGGGGAAATGTACCGGGAAAGGCATTTTGGAAAGGATTACTGAAGTTTAAAATGCATAAAC
>NW_027845706.1:0-2122 GCF_054177405.1 Leptonychotes weddellii
TCCCTCTATGCATGTTTTCCTCTTCTTCCCTAGTAATAAAACCCCCAATTGTTAGCTGGGCTCATGACCATCTAGCACACATTTTTCAGCCTCTCTTGTAGTTGGAGACTGGTTCTTACAATGATATAGGCAGAAGTTTCTTGTGAGACTTCTAGGAAGGTCCCTAAAAGGAGGAAGCCCAACTTTCTCTGGTCTTCTTCCATTCTGCTGGCAAAAATGTAGACATGATGGCTGGTGTTAAAGCAGCCACACTGGACAAGGAGGTGGAAGCCACATGACAGAGCAGGAGGACTTGGATTTCTGACAATTGCTTCAGTGGCCATACCTCTCCTGGATTCTTACTTCTAGACTTTGTATGAGAAATAAACTTCTATCTGGTTTAAACATTTGCTATTTGGGTTTTCAATCACTCAGAACCAAATCTAATTTAACTGACACTAATATCACTTCCCGTAATGTTTAAGTTAAATCTGTATTTTTCCATTATTGTGTCACCATGGATTTGAGTTTCTTTTCCCTTTACCAAAAAGAGGCAAAAACCTTCCCTTTTAATAGATATCCTCTACAGACTGCGAACTTGGAAACTTGAGGCTGTATTTGATCCTTGAAGCTACATGTATTAAAATATTTGTTACAATGAATTGTTTGTTCATTTAAAGGTTTACACTATGTCATAGGAAGTTGAGCTGCTTTATCAACTTTGTGAAAATATACTGACAATGGCTTTGAGCTCACCTTAATTAACCCAACCAATAAAACAACACAGATGCTCTTGAAATCAGAAACATATCTGGAAGTCTTGATCCTTGCAGAAGTTCTCTTGCAAGGAAACATGATATATTTAAATAAAATATATCATTTAAATAAAATAAATTTTATTTTATTTTAGCTATTTTCCCCAGCTTTACTGAGATGTTATTGACATGTAACATTGTGTAAATGTGAGGTGTATAGCATGATGATTTCATATACTTAGAAACTGCAAAATGATTACCAGGGTAGGATTAGTTCACATATCCATCACCTCACAGAAAATTACTATTTCTTTTCTGTGGTGAGAACATTTAAGATCTACTCTCTTATCAACTTTCAAGTACATAAGATGGTATGGTTAACTATAGTCACTATGTTGCACATTATTAGATCTCCAGAACTTACTCATCTTCTAGCTGAGGTTTGCACCCTTTGACTAACTAGCCTCTCCCCATTTCCCCCATTCCCCAGACCCTGGCAACCACCAATCCACTCTCTGTTTCTATCAGCTCAGCTGTTTTAGATTCCACATATATGTGAGATCACACAGTATTTATCTCTGTCTGTCTGACTTATTTCACTTAGTATAATGTCCTCAAGGTCCATCCATGTTGTTGTAAATGGCAGGATTTTCTTTATTTTTTTCTCATGGCTCAATAATATTCCACTAACAGATCAATCTTAAAACACGATCTCTTTCTTCCCTACCAAAAAAGGGGCTAAAAAGAGGAGACCAAGCATGGTCTAGGAGTTTCCCCCTATGCTGTCCTTGGTGTCCGCGCCACCAGGCTGTGGTTTTGAGAAAATGATATTCTTGTTCTCTTGTAATAAACCCTTTGAACTCACATTACCCTGCATTTGGCAGTATGACAAGATGGATTAAATTCATACGTCAGCCCTGATCAATCAGAACCCTATGGAAACACAGACTTAAGACAGCTGATTCCCCGGGGCACCTGGGTGGCTCAGTTGGTTAAGCAACTGCCTTCGGCTCAGGTCATGATCCTGGAGTCCCGGGATCGAGTCCCGCATCAGGCTCCCTGCTCGGCGGGGAGTCTGCTTCTCCCTCTCCCGCTCCCCCCTCTTGTGCTCTGTCTCTAAAATAAATAAATAAAATCTTAAAAAAAAAAAAAAAAGACAGCTGATTCCCCAGGTCTCCTGGGGCACCCTAGACCGACTGAGTCAGAAGCGTGTTTTGGAACAGCCTGGTAATGATCAGCCGTGTGACTTGTTTATCCTTGAGGTTCTGTCGGTGTCAACTGTACTCACCAGTAGACTTAAGAGACCAAAGAACCTTTTCTTCTAGCTTAGGATAATAGCATAATATATGTATTTTAAAGTAGACTCCACATCCAGCATGGATCCCAAC
>NW_027845707.1:0-263 GCF_054177405.1 Leptonychotes weddellii
CAGCAAACAGATGACAACCTGAAAAAACGCACCTGCGGGACTAAGCCAACAAATAATTCGCATTTATTAAACTGAATCATGCCACCCTGCCATCTAATTAGAAGCCACTCAACAACCACAAGTAAGGTGAACATTAGAGAGCCTCATAGCATCTAGCACTGGCTGGGATGGACGGAGGCAAAAAACACAGTTCTGCTGGCGGGGGGGAAATGTACCAGGAAAGGCATTTTGGAAAGGATTACTGAAGTTTAAAATGCATAAAC
>NW_027845708.1:0-263 GCF_054177405.1 Leptonychotes weddellii
GGACAAAAGAATAAAACAGATAAAGTGGACTTCATCAAAACTAAAAAATTTGTGCTTCAAAGGACAAAATCAAGAAAGTGGAAAGACAACCCACAGAATGGAAAGAAATATTCACATATCATATGTCTGATAAAAGACTTGTGTCCAGAATATACAAAGAACACTTGCAAATCAACAGTAGAGCAACACATACTTCAATTAAAAAAAGATGTGAATAGACATTTATTTACTTGAGAGAGAGAGAGCACACAGAAGGAGAGTAA
>NW_027845709.1:0-263 GCF_054177405.1 Leptonychotes weddellii
CAAGAGAATCAACTAAAATTTTACTGAAGTATGAGAAGTCAATAAGATGGCTAGATACAAAATCAAGAGCTCAGCATGCAAACCACAATAGCTTTCCTACCTTCCGCAAATAACTAATCAACAAATGGAAGAATGATCTCATTTACAATGTCAATAAAAGGCATAAAGTACCTAGGAATAAACTTATAGCAAAGAATGGGTAAGACGAGATGAAAATATTAAAACTCTTCTGAAGGACATTAAGAAGAAATGAATACATGATG
>NW_027845710.1:0-263 GCF_054177405.1 Leptonychotes weddellii
TTGAGACCCTGGGGAGCATACATATAATAAAGTTTCCTTTTTGCTTTAGCAAAGTCCTTGTGGTTTGGATTTCCAGCTTTGTCTTTGACTCCTTTTCTGGAAGCATAAAGATTGTAAAACACATCTTCCATAGAGACCAGGACAGGCGTTTACAAGGACAGAAATCTGAGTAATTTCCCACTGGTCCAAAGGGAATATTAAACTCTTCTGTCATTCTGTAGTATATTATTTATGATCCCTTTTTTGTTGGCTTTTTTTTTTTT
>NW_027845711.1:0-263 GCF_054177405.1 Leptonychotes weddellii
TCAGCAGGGGGCCTGCTTCTCCCTCTCCCTCTGCCTGCCTCTCTGCCTACTTGTTCTCTCTCTCTATATCTCTGTCAAATAAATAAATAAAATCTTTAAAAAAAAAAAACTAATGATGTATGGTGATGAACATAAAAAAAAAATCATTGCAACTACTGCTCCAACTTAAGAAATAAAATATTATAAATACAAAAAAAAAAGAAATCATGCAGACAAGAAAAAAGTGGAATGAAATTTTAAATTTTAATGTGTTGAAAGAAAAA
>NW_027845712.1:0-263 GCF_054177405.1 Leptonychotes weddellii
GACCTGGGCGGCCGTTCGGGTGGGGGTGCCACCCCGGGCGTGATGCTCAGTGGTCAGTCTTGCTGTGGACGGGCTCAGAGGACTGTGCAGCGGGGGGCAGGTGGCAGGGCAAAGCCTCCAGGGGGGCCCCCAGGATGACTGCTGAGATGCAGCTTCTGGGCCTAACGGGACCGATCTGTGTCCTTAGAGGTCTCCCCGCCGCTCCCTACAAGGGCACCACGGACACAGATGTGGACCTCCACGGGCAGGTCTCCCTCGTGCCT
>NW_027845713.1:0-263 GCF_054177405.1 Leptonychotes weddellii
ATGGAACACTTCATCTAAAACTAATGATGTAATGTATGGGGATTAACATAAGAATAAAAAAAAAAAAAGAAAAGAAAAAAGCGACTGCTCAAAACTTGTATGTTACAACTGAGAATCACCGACTCAAACTACCACATCCAAACACAGAGTGCCCTGCACCTTACGGTAACAACTGGAGGTAATCACTGTCATCCTGTCTCCAAATACCCGTTGGAAAATTTTTGTGTGCACATCTCTC
Source organism: Leptonychotes weddellii (assembly GCF_054177405.1). NCBI lineage: Eukaryota > Metazoa > Chordata > Mammalia > Carnivora > Phocidae > Leptonychotes > Leptonychotes weddellii. Next base: position 239 of record NW_027845713.1, read on the forward strand.
CTGGAATTATGAAAATACACAAGCA
>NW_027845714.1:0-263 GCF_054177405.1 Leptonychotes weddellii
ACTACATCTAAAACTAATGATATAATGTATGGGGATTAACATAAGAATAAAAAAAAATTCCTTGAAAAAAAAAAGAGGGCATGTACTGAATGGAGCACTGGGTGTTATACGCAAACAGTGAATCATGAAACACTGCATCAAAAACTAATGATGTAATGTATGGTGACTAACATAACATAATAAAAAAAAATTTTTTTAAATAAAAAAAACTGAGGCATCACCTAAAAAAAAAAGAAAATCATAAGAAAGACAAAATACTTTTA
>NW_027845715.1:0-263 GCF_054177405.1 Leptonychotes weddellii
CACACACACACTCACATTCACAGTTACATCGCATAGACTCACACACGGACAGCCCCCCACTCTCACACACAAGAACCCACACCACATACTGACATCATTGTTTCCAGGCTGTGTAGAACACGGCTCTAGCTCTTTGCTGGACAATCATTCTTTTCACTGCATATCCAACCGTCATTCCCAACAGGATCCTGGAGTCAGGGTGACTCCAGACCAGAGCAGGCAAAAAAGCCCCACTTTTCATCACTTCGATTTTACCTCAGAAA
>NW_027845716.1:0-263 GCF_054177405.1 Leptonychotes weddellii
GAAGATAGATGTGGGCTGACCTTGAAAAAAAATGCTTCCATCTAGGCTAGAAAGAACCAGAGGAATAACTGGAGGGGCATGAGAACAGAATGAGCTTTGGAAAACTAGTTATGCTTTAAACTCATGCTGAGCTGACTTAATTAAATATAAGCATGTATGCATATACTTTATAAGATGCATATCATTAAACTTGAGATTCCGTCACACTGTCATCAAAGCATACATGCAGCTGGAATGACCTCAGCCATCCTGTGGTGAATCTG
>NW_027845717.1:0-2122 GCF_054177405.1 Leptonychotes weddellii
ATGCCAGTGGACCTCAAAAGAAAGCTGGGATAGCAATTCTTATATCAGACAAATTAGATTTTAAACTAAAGACTGTAGTTAGAGACACAGAAGGACACTATATCATTCTTAAAGGGTCCATCCAACAAGAAGATCTAACAACTGTAAATATCTATGCCCCCAACATGGGAGCAGCCATCTACATAAGCCAACTGTTAACCAAAATAAAGAGTCATATTGGTAGCAATATGTTAATTATAGGAGACCTTAATACTCCACTCTCAGCAATAGACAGATCATCTAAGCAGAAAATCAACAAAGAAATAAGAGCTTTGAATGACACAGTGGACCAGATGGACCTCATAGATATTTACAGAACATTCCACCCTAAAACAACAGAATACTCATTCTTCTCAAGCACACATGGAACTTTCTCCAGAATAGACCACATACTGGGTCACAAATCAGGTCTCACCTGATACCAAAAGATTGAGATTATTCCCTGCATAGTCTCAGACCATAATGCTTTAAAATTGGAACTCAATCACAAGAAAAAATTTGGAAGAAATTCAAACAGAAACAGAAGGAAAGCTTCCAGACTCATTCTATGAGGCCAGCATTACCTTAATCCCCAAACCAGGCAAACACCCCACCCAAAAGGAGAATTTTAGACTAATATCCTTGATGAATATGGATTCCAAAATCCTCAACAAAATCTTAGCTAATAGGATCCACTAATACATTAAAAGGATCATCCACCATGACTAAGTGGGATATATCCCCGGGATGCAAGGGTGGGTCAACATTCACAAATCAATCAATGTATCAATAATCAATAATAAGAAGAGAGAGAAGAACCATATGGTCCTCTCAATTGATGCAGAAAAAACATTTGACAAAATACAGCATCCTTTCCTGATTAAAACTCTTCAGAGTATAGGGGTAGAGGGAACATTCCTCAAGTTCATAAAATCCATCTATGAAAAACCCACAGCAAATATCATCCTCAATGGGGAAAAGCTGAGAGCCTTTCCATTAAGATCAGGAACACGACAAGGATGCCCACTCTCGCCACTATTGTTCAACATAGTACTAGAAGTCCTAGCAACAGCAATCAGACAACATAAAGAAATAAAGTGTATTCAAATTGGCAAAGAAGAAGTCAAACTCTCTCTCTTTGCAGATGACATGATACTTTATGTGGAAAATCCAAAAGACTCCAACCCCAAATTACTAGAACTCATACAGCAATTCAGTAATGTGGCAGGATACAACATCAATTCACAGAAATCAGTTGCTTTCTTTTACACTAACAATGCAACTGTAGAAAGAGAAATTAAGGAAACAATTCCATTTACAATAGCACCAAAAACCATAAGAAACCTTGGAATAAGCCTAACCAAAGAGGTAAAGGATCTATACTCTAGGAACTACAGAACACTCATGAAAGAAACTGAAGAGGACACAAAAAGATGGAAAAACATTCCACGCTCATGGATCAGAAGAATAAACATTGTTAAAATGTCTATGCTGCCCAGAGCAATCTATACCTTCAATGCCATCCAATCAAAATTCCAATGGCATTTTTCAAAGTGCTGGAACAAATAATCCTAAAATTTGTATGGAATCAGAAAAGACCCCGAATCACCAAGGAAATGTTGAAAAAGAAAAACAAAGCTGGGGGCATCACGTTGTCCGATTTCAAGCTATATTACAAAGCAGTGATCATCAAGACAGCATGGTACTGGCACAGAAAGAGACATATAGACCAATGGGACAGAATAGAGAGCCCAGATATGGACCCTCAACTCTATGGTCAACTAATCTGTGACAAAGCAGGAAAAAATATGCAATGGAAAAAAGACAATCTCTTCAATAAGTGGTACTGGGAAAATTAGACAGCTATATACAGAAGAATGCAATTTGACCATTCTCTAACACCACTCACAAAGATAAACTCAAAATGGATGAAAGACCTCAGTGTGAGACAAGAATCCATCAAAATCCTAGAGGAGAACATAGGCAGTAACCTCTTTGACATCGGCCACAGCAACTTCTTTCAAGATTCATCTCCAAACGCAAGTGAAACAAAAGGGAAAATGAACTTTTGGGACTTCATCAAGATAAAAAGCTTCTGCACAGC
>NW_027845718.1:0-263 GCF_054177405.1 Leptonychotes weddellii
GAAGATAGATGTGGGCTGACCTTGAAAAAAAATGCTTCCATCTAGGCTAGAAAGAACCAGAGGGATAACTGGAGGGGCATGAGAACAGAATGAGCTTTGGAAAACTAGTTATGCTTTAAACTCATGCTGAGCTGACTTAATTAAATATAAGCATGTATGCATATACTTTATAAGATGCATATCATTAAACTTGAGATTCTGTCACACTGTCATCAAAGCATACATGCAGCTGGAATGACCTCAGCCATCCTGTGGTGAATCTG
>NW_027845719.1:0-263 GCF_054177405.1 Leptonychotes weddellii
ACAAACTGAGGGTTCTAGAGGGGAGGGGGGTGGGAGGATGGGTTAGCCTGGTGGTGGGTATTGAGGAGGGCACATTCTGCATGGAGCACTGGGTGTTATGCACAAACAATGAATCATGGAACACTTCATCTAGAACTAATGATGTAATGTATGGGGATTAACATAAGAATAAAAAAAAAAAAAAACTCTCCCATCCATGGAACCTTGTCCCTCAGTCCCCTTCTTCCTTTCTTTTTTTTTTTAAGATTTTATTTATTTATTTG
>NW_027845720.1:0-263 GCF_054177405.1 Leptonychotes weddellii
TCATTTGTCCAGAGTCCTACAGGTGTTTAGTGGCAGAGGTGGGTTTGGAATCCAGGTTGGTTTTTTTGTTTGTTTGTTTGTTTGTTTGACAGAGAGAGAGAAGGAACACAAGCAGGGGGAGTGGGAGAGGGAGAAGCAGGCTTCCCGCGGAGCAGGGAGCCCCATGCGGGGTTCGATCCCAGGACCCCGGGATCATGACGGGAGCCCAAGGCAGACGCTTAACAACCGAGCCACCCAGGCGCCCCTGGAATCCAGGTTGTTAA
>NW_027845721.1:0-263 GCF_054177405.1 Leptonychotes weddellii
TGTCAACCAGCAAGCAGTCTGCCAGATACCTTTAAGCTCTGGGTAGGGATTATCCAGCACAAAACTCAATGGGGATAAAGGGGAGAGTCTCCTGTCCTGCCTCATCACCATCATCGCCACATCCACCATCACCACCTCCACCTCCACCAGCACCATCACCTCCACCATCACCTCCACCTCCACCATCACTTCCACCTCCACCATCACTTCCACCTCCTCCACCACCACCAACAACAACCACCCACCTCCACCATCACCTCCAC
>NW_027845722.1:0-263 GCF_054177405.1 Leptonychotes weddellii
TAGACCCTTCCCCTTTTCCTACCCCACACTCACCACCACAAAAGCCCTGAGACCTGAAAGAGCATCCTCCTGGATAAGGTTTAGAAACTCCATAGAGGGTGCCTGGGTGGCTCAGTTGGTTAAGCGATTGCCTTCGGCTCAGGTCATGATCCTGGAGTCCCGGGATCGAGTCCCACATCGGGCTCCCTGCTCAGCAGGGGGTCTGCTTCTCCCTCTGCCCTCTTCCCTCTCGTGCTCTCTGTCTCTCATTCTCTCTCTCTCTC
>NW_027845723.1:0-263 GCF_054177405.1 Leptonychotes weddellii
CCTGCCTGTGCGTCACTCCTGTTCCTGGCTGAGTAATGTTCCAGCCAATGGGTTCACCCCATTTTATTTCTCTGTTCCTCAGTCAGTGGACATTTGGGTCGTTTCCACCTTTTGGCTGTTGCGAAGAGTCCCGCTATGAACATTTTTGTACAAGTTTTTTTTGAACGCCTCTTTTCAGTTCTTCCAGGTGTATTCCTAACAGTGGCATCGCTGGGTCAGGTGGTAACTCTATGTGTCACTTTTGAGGAGCTCCAGACTGCTCT
>NW_027845724.1:0-263 GCF_054177405.1 Leptonychotes weddellii
TGCGTATAACACCCAGGGCTCCATTCAATATGTGCCCTCCCATCACCAGGCTAACCCATCCTCTCACCCCCCTCACCTCTAGAACCCTCAGTTTGTTTCTCAGAGTCCATAGTCTCTCATGAGTCATCTCCCCTTCTGATTTCTCCCCCTTCATTTTTCCCTTCCTGCTATCTTCTTTTTTTTTTCTTTTTTTAACATACAATGTATTATTTGTTTCAGAGGTACAGATCTGTGATTCATCAGTCTTGCACAATTCACTGCAT
>NW_027845725.1:0-263 GCF_054177405.1 Leptonychotes weddellii
TCCATCTAAATTTTTCTCTCCCCGACCATTCACTACCACTTGATCGATCATCCTAAAAAAAGTTGTTTCGCTCCTTCCCTAATGAAAATCTTCAATAGTTCTCTGCTGCATAACAGATAAAGTTCATTCACCTTATCTTGCCATTTAAAAATTTCAACAATCTGGCCTCATCTACAATTTAATTTTTTCTCTTGCCCTTCCCCTTAATTATTTCCAGAAAACACTGTACTCTTTCATACCTCCACAAATTTGAAAACACTGTT
>NW_027845726.1:0-263 GCF_054177405.1 Leptonychotes weddellii
GTCATTCTGAACTCTAGTTCTGACATCTTACTAATGTCCGTATTGATTAGGTCCCTGGCAGTCAGTACTGCCTCTTGTTCTTTTTTTGAGGTGATTTTTTCCATCTTGTCATTTTGTCCAGAGGAGACTAGATGAATGAGAGAACAAACCGCTAACAGTGTAACAATGACCCCAGAAAAAAATATACGCTAAACAAATCAGAAAAGACCTGAAACTGGGAAAAAGGGAGAGAAAGAAAAAAGAAAATAATAGGTAAAAGAAAA
>NW_027845727.1:0-263 GCF_054177405.1 Leptonychotes weddellii
TTATTATTGAATTTTGAGAGTTCTTTATATATTCTGGAAACAAGTCCTCTATCAAATATGTAATTTACTAAGTATTTTCGCCCATTTTGTAGCTCGTATTTTCGTTCTCTTAAGAGTGTCTTTTGCCAGATAGAAATTCTTAATTTTGATGGTGTCCAATTTATCCTTTTTTTTTTGTAGGCTATCCTTATGGTGTCATATCTTAAGAAATCTTGCCCAACACAAGGTCTCCTGTGTTTTCTTTGAGACGCTTATAGTTTTAG
>NW_027845728.1:0-2122 GCF_054177405.1 Leptonychotes weddellii
CTGCAAGGAACGCGTGCTACAAAACCATAAATTCTGGGGGTCTGAGCCCATCGAAAGGTCAGGGAAAGCTTCATTGAGGAAGGAAGGCCTTGAAGCCAGAGCGGAGGGGGATTCCGGCAAAGAGGAGGGAAGAGCATCTAGGTAGAAGGAACAGCATGTGTGGGGTTCCTGAGGCGAGAGTGAGTGAGCAGTGAGTGTGGCAGGAAGAGAGAGCAAGGGAGAGTGTGCCCTGCAGCTGAGAGTGGATGAGACCCGGCATGAGCTTGAGGTAAGGCTTCTGTCTTTACTCCAAACCTTTGGCAGGGTTTTACCAGGAAGGGGATACGCTCAGACATCAGAGTTTATTCAATTTTCCCCTTCTCACTATTTGTCTCCATGCATTGAATCTAAAAATCAAACTAAAATCCGTATTTTCCTGATTATTCTTCATTAGATTATGGTGATGACTTTCAGCACACCACAACATTAATAAATAACATCTTTCCTAAAGATCGAGTAGAGTAAGTGGGTCCCAGAACACACACTATTTACACAACACTGAATTTTGTGTCATTTGAGGGAGATCCCGATGACAAGCCGTGAATTCTGCCAGCCAATTGTAAACACAACCTTTGGGAGACATAATTTAAAATGCGTATTGAGGGGCGCCTGGGTGGCTCAGTCGGTTGAGCGGCTGGCTCTTGATTTCGGCTCAGGTCATGATCTCAGGATTCTGAGATCGAGCCCTGCATCAGGCTCCGTGCTCAGCAGGGAGTCTGCTTGAGATTCTCTCTCCCTCTCCCTGCTCTCTCTCTCTCTTTCAAATAAATAAATACATCTATTTTAAAAATTCAAAAAAAATAAAATGCACATTGACAGTTGCTTGAAAGACTACCGTATAATAAAAACCTGTTTGACTCGACTCTTCAGACTGATCCACTACATACTGCAACACTAACATCTGAGTAATATTATCGGGAGACCTACTCAGAGTTCTGGGGAGAAGAAGAGGATCACGAGGGCATGAGCAGCAGGTGATGATTCCATATGGGAACACGCCGTGTGTTGATTAAGGACAATGCCAGGGCACCAGGAAATCAGGTACCTGTTCTTGAGCTGTTGGGGATGGTAAATCATATGAGAAGACAAGGGGAATAAAAGAGGGGACTCCCCGAGGAAGTTCACGCTGCGCTGAATATCCCTCAGAAGCCCTTTGAATAGAAAGCTCTAAAAAAATGATCATATTTAGCAACAAGGAAGCAACCAGGCGCTGGGGAAACTCTAGTTTCTAGGGACAAGTGACTCATAAACCACACCAGTCACCCCGAGAAACCAAGCATTTTGCCGAAAGGTGGAGAAAGGCACGAGGTGTCACAGATGGGGCAAGTGTGTTGTAGGCATTCCCTGGGAATTTACAACAATTATTCTAGTGTCTCTCAGCAAGAAACTGGCCGTGGGCAAGGTGAAGGTGACCAGGGTCGCTCACTGGAAATGCCAGACCCAGAGTCAGGTCTGGCTGCAACCCGCCTGCCCCTTCTCCCCGGGCCAGTCCCTGAGAGCAGACCTGCGAATTCCAAAATGTTTTCCTTCACAGAACATCATGATCCCCAAGCTGAAAGTACACGCATGAGGTCTAAAATCGAAGTGAATCGTAGTGAACCTCTACCTCTTTCTAGAAGCATCATAAAAACGAAGCATGAGGGATGAAGGAGGGCACCTGCCGTGATGAGCAGCGGGTGATGGATGGAAGTGTTGGATCACTCTATTGTACACCCGAAATGAACATAACCCTGCACATGAACTCTACTGGAATTAAAATAAAATACTTTTTAAAAAGGACCCATGAGGGGCGCCTGGGTGGCTCAGTCATTAAGCGTCTGCCTTCGGCTCAGGTCATGATCCCAGGGTCCTGGGATTGAGCCCCGCATCGGGCTCCCTGCTCCGCAGGAAGTCTGCTTCTCCCTCTCCCACTCCCCCTGCTGGTGTTCCCTCTCTCGCTGTGTCTCTCTCTGTCAAATAAATAAATAAAATCTTAAAAAAAAAAAAATAGATAAAAGGACCCATGAAAATGACCCAAGAGGGTGGAGGCGTGTGAGTCTTCCAGATACGACCATGAGAACACCCCCTGTCCCTCGCCTCGGTC
>NW_027845729.1:0-263 GCF_054177405.1 Leptonychotes weddellii
AGAACCAATGGAATTGATTGAGGGAGATTTTGTTTCTTCTGACTGTGTGGGAACTCTAGCAAGAGAGGGCATTTAGGGAAATTATTTTTATAATTTGATCCCAGAGTAAACCAGGATGATAGCTTTGCCCTACAGCAGAAACTCAGCCACTCAGGAAACACCAGACCTTTGGAGGGAGGCCTGTCACATCACCAAGAAGTTGTCAGCATTTTCCTCCAAGCAGGCTCTGATCCTGCCTTGAGCTGATCTGCAGGAAAGTGCTG
>NW_027845730.1:0-263 GCF_054177405.1 Leptonychotes weddellii
TTTTCCATAATCATGATTCTTCACAAATATTTATATATACATGCACACATACACGTATATGCACGCTTAAACACACGTGCACACACTCAAACATATTTAATGCCCACTAGCAAATTCCTCTTTTATTGGCTACTTACTTGGATTAGTTTACTCGTGTATGACTTCAAATAGCTTCCTCCCCCTGCAGTGGCACATAAACGATGTACTTTTCACACCATGTTTTTATCTGAGAAATTTTCTTATATTGCTTATTTTCCAGAATA
>NW_027845731.1:0-263 GCF_054177405.1 Leptonychotes weddellii
GGGACCTTGGGCAAGTCACCTATCTCTGAGCTCATTTTCTTCATCCGTGACAGAAAAGAGTTCGGAGAAAGGTCCCCTTTTGCTCTAGAATTATTGTGTCTTTACTGCAAAGCAAATTTGCTTTCAGATAAATTCATAAACATATTACATTATTTCTTCAGTCTTACTCGGTCGTCGTAGAAAAACGTAAAATTCCAATTAAGCATAAAGAAAAAAAAAAGAAATAAACACAACAAAATAAATAGGCAAACAAACTGACAAAA
>NW_027845732.1:0-263 GCF_054177405.1 Leptonychotes weddellii
GTGCTACCGGGTGGGCTGTTGCTCGGCCTGCTGCCCCTGCTGCTGCGGCTGCTGTGGGGGCTGTTGCAGTACCCCCGTGGTCTGCTGCTGCCACCGCTGCTGTCGCTCCTGTGGCTCGTGTGGCTGCGGCTCGCATGGCTGCGGCGGTGGGAAGGGCTGTTGCCAGCAGAAGAGCTGTTGCCAGCAGAAGAGCTGTTGCAAGAAGCAATGTTGCTGCTAGGCGGCCGGCCGGCCTCTGGGAAGATGCTGCAGGTAACTGTCCC
>NW_027845733.1:0-263 GCF_054177405.1 Leptonychotes weddellii
TTGATTTATTTATTTGAGAGAGAGAGAGCACAAGCAGGGGGAGAGGCAGAGGGAGAGAGACAAGCAGACTCCCCACTGAGTGGGGAGCCCCAATATAGGGCTCAAACCCAGGAGGACCCTGAGATCATGACCAGAGCCGAAGTCAGACACTTAACTGACTGAGCCACCCAGGTGCCCCTCATGCTTAGTAACTTTTGATTGGATGCCAGATGTTTAAATTTTACCTTGTAAGAATATTTTTGTATTCCTGTAAATCTTCTTGA
>NW_027845734.1:0-263 GCF_054177405.1 Leptonychotes weddellii
CGCATGAGAAGGGGGAGGGTCAGAGGGAGAAGCAGACTCCCTGCCGAGCAGGGAGTCCGATGCGGGGACTCGATCCCGGGGCTCCAGGATCATGACCTGAGCCGAAGGCAGTCGCTTAACCAACTGAGCCACCCAGGCGCCCCATGCCTTTTTGTTTTTAAAGAATGTATAGGTTAAAGGATTAGACAGTTGCATACTTCGGTGTTTATTTTGGCTGTTTCTAATATCGTAAGTTTTAAACCTCAGAAATGATTTGTTACCCA
>NW_027845735.1:0-263 GCF_054177405.1 Leptonychotes weddellii
GAATAAACTCTTGAAATAACTTACCTATTGAATCATTGGCCCCTATGTAACTTCCAAACATAATAGGTAGAAACTTTTACTTATATTATGATGTTATTAACAATTAAATATTTTCTCTCCATTTCTGTTGAATTAGCATTACTATCATGAAAAATTCTAGGCATTAAATATTGTGATTTTATATACACTATTCAATAGATCTATAACAAACTAAGACAAAAAATATCTTAGAATAACATATTTGGATTTAGTTTTGACATTCA
>NW_027845736.1:0-263 GCF_054177405.1 Leptonychotes weddellii
TCTATGGACTCTGAGAAAAAAACAGAGTTCTAGAGGGGAGGGGGGATGGGGGGATGGGTTAGCGTGGTGATGGGTATTAAAGAGGGCACGTATTGATTGGAGCACTGGGTGTTATACGCAAACAATGAATCATGGAACACTACATCAAAAACTAATGATGTAAGGTATGGTGATTAACATAACATAATAAAATAAAATTAAAAAAAAAAAATGTTATAACAGGCGGGGCACCTGGGTGGCTCAGTCGGTTAAGCACCTGACTC
>NW_027845737.1:0-263 GCF_054177405.1 Leptonychotes weddellii
ATCCCAGGACCCCAGGATCATGATCTGAGCCAAAGGCAGACGTTTAACCCACTATATATATATTTTTTAAAGGGCTTGGACCTACATCAAAAGATTTATAAAAATGCGGTGTTAAGATTTAAGTTAAAATAAAATGTGTATGGTATATGTGTTTTTCATAATTTCCCTTATAACTTATGTTTTTCCTCTATTAATTGACCGATTTCTGGCCTGCATTCTGTGGGGGAGAGAGCTTCCCTTGGATACAATTTAAACCCTGATAG
>NW_027845738.1:0-263 GCF_054177405.1 Leptonychotes weddellii
ACCGTGGTGCGGGCGGCGTTTGCATCCGTGGGGGAGGGAAGCGCAGGCGTGGATACGGCTCGCTGGCCACCTGGAGGAAATGAAGCTAGAACAACTTCGTCCAGATGGAAGGGAGCCAAGAGGACTGACTTCTCTTGTGGGTCTGGTTCTGGCCCAGCCGTGGGACCCTCTGGACGGTCAGCCCTGCGGATATGGCCCCGACCTGTATCCTGGTGAGCGCCACGGGGCTGCACCAGGGAGGGTCCCTCTCTCTTGCGATCAGT